>NW_024383090.1:0-20829 GCF_016835505.1 Polypterus senegalus | reverse complement strand
CTTAAGTCACTTGTACGAAGGCTTAGTCTATTTGACCTCCATTCTCAATATGGCAAATTAAGAAGCCTGCATTCAAGAGGAAAATCTTTTACAGTTAGAAATATTATGATACACAATTCTTTCATCTGAAGGAACTCTTCTAATGTACATAATCCTCTATTAAATGCAATATACAGTAGTGAAAACTATAATGAAATACTTTTCTAATTGAATATAAAATTAACATAAAAGAGGAAGCAAGGATTTCATTTAGATTTGTGGACAATTGACAAAATGTATGCTTTTAGTGTGGTTCTGTTTTTAGCATGCAGATAAGGACAACTTTTTCCGACAAAGATGTTTGTTATAAAATTTCTTTTGTATCCCAACAATACCTAAAATACTACTTAAATAAGTGTTTAAAATGCTCTCTATTTTTGTATATTGGTGACTGCCTGCAAGCTACTTCTTTCTTTTTATTGAGTACAATATAGTGGGTCATGCACGATGTACACTACTGTCTCATAACCAACTTATGGACTGATGTCTGTGAGTTTGCATGGGGGTTTTATTTGGGAACTGCAGTTTTCCAATCACACCTGAAATTGGCTATGTGCAAATGTGGGTTAGTGGGCCCTGAAATAGTCCGCATCCCAACCATAAATGGTTGCTTACACCCAGTGCTACCGGATATGCTGCTCCTCCTGAAACTCTTAATTGATTTAGCAGAATTGAGAATGCTATCTTATGTAGCACTAATTGTTTACAATATTGACAAAACTGAAAAAAGTGTTTTGTAAACTGTATTTTTAGGCTGTACTTTGTAATTCAAAGTTAATTACTTAACAAAAATATTGAAGTCCTAAGCACATATTTACAAGTCAAACATCAGACAGTATAAAAGGAACTGATGAAAATTTCAAACTTTAGAAACCTAGATAGGAAAGTCAAATGTTTGAACCAAAGAAAACCTAAATAAAATTGTCAGAAGACAAGAAGATAAAATCAAATAAGAACAGTAAAGGGAGCAGCAGAACTTTGCTACCAAGGTTATTGGCATCCTGCATAACAATGGCAGCTGGTGCTGAATATAGCCCTCTGTTACTGCTGTACAGTTTAATGGGCAAAATCTGAGGGCAATTACCTAATCTGGGTCTCGCCTCTAAATGTAAACATTAACTATAATAAAAGAGAATTAAAACTAACAAAATGAAAAGAGAGACAATTAACAACAACACAATTATGAACAGAAAAACAAAAATTCAAAATGTCTTAGGAGAAATAGGAAAATGCAAAAGGGAAAACAACAAAACTCCATGGTGTGATGGACAGCAGACCATAAAAAATACCAGAGACCATTTAATCTCAATTTAACTTAATTTAATGTTAGCACACACACACTTGAATGTAACTAAAACTACAGTTCAGAGAAGAAAATCAAAACTACAGTTAACCAATCATAATTGATTGGGAGGATTGAAAACACAAAAGCTTTTGATGGCCCTTCTAAATCTGATTAAAACAACCCTTAAGTATTAATTAGACAGTGATAGTATGACAAAGAAATAACAACTAAAATGTAATTTTTATCCAAAATTAGTAGCAAAGAATTCAATGAATGATAAAGGATGTTTAATGAGAATTCAGCAAGTGGTAATCATTGTACCTATTCAGACAGAAAGGAATTAAAAGTATAGCATTCCAAATCCTGATTTCCTCACTCTGTCAAACTGTTAGCTTCCGGGTGATAGCCGAACATCAAAATGGTTTTAAAGTCCATTTTGTCACAGAAGGATCAGCAGAATGTTTTTTTTCTGATAAGTCACATAATACTACAAAACTGCATTATTAATTAATACTATAAAACTATGCTTTTTCAGTTTTTTCTGATAGTCAAAGCATTTAGCCCCATGGCAGACCTCCGCCAATTTGAAGGGCAGTGTCAGCCACAACATGATACTATTTGAAGACGAATTAACAACACATTAGAAATGCTTGGATGTAGAAGTCATCTTCAAAATATTCTCATTGATGAAGAAATTCTAGGTAGTTTAAGATCTACTGAATGTCATGTCTGCACAGAAGGTCGCTTAAGCATGTCACATGGAATTTCCAGCCTCAGACGCTACCAATAATGTGCATATGTGATTTTTTTTCTAAAGCTTTATTTTTGGACATGAGTGCTCAGTCAGTCTTAAACTACTACTGTCTTCTATCAATCTCAACATTTTGAAGTGCACTTCATGTTCAGAGCATTTCAATATGTCACCAATTTGTCTCAAATAGTATTGACATCACTAAACTGACCTTTGGCAGCCTACTATCTATAATCAGGAAACATAATTGACAGCAAGGATTAACAAATAGGAACACCACAACCAGGGTGGTCTTTGTCTTGATTGACAGGTGAAAAATTTATTATGAAAAAGAGGCACTGGGAAATAAATAAGAGCTGTTTGGAAATGTTCCAGTCGGAAAAGTCTCACTGTGAAATAAAATTAGCCTTTAAAAATAAGGCCATTGTGATACTAAACAGAAAGGGATGATAATTGCATTTTTATAAAGGGCTTGACTTCAAGGACCTACCCCACCAACTCTCAAGTGGAATGCAAACTCTACTCTCCCTGTAACTCATAATAACTAGCAAAAATATGACCCAATTGTCTGCAACAGAAACATAATTTCTCTGCTGCTATTTGTTCATGTTCAGAGAGGCTTACTGGTTTTGTTTCCCTCCAATGGTTCTACAGTAAGCTTTTCATCAAGTAATGAATGTGAAACAACCCATGCATGGTTGTGTTCTAATTTACAAACTAATGAACTCTTCAATGTTTTCCATAAGTTGTGACTTACAAGTTCATCCTTTATTTACGACGCTAAGTCTTTTTAAAGAGAGAAATTAAGACAGCCAACCCCCTAACATACAGAATTTTACTATATACTCATTAATGGCTTGTTACCCAAGAGACAGTGCAGATTATTAACCCAGAATCAAACCATGCTGGGACACAATGTTTAGTAACTCCAAGAATCCAAATGTCTCGATTTGATGATGAAAGTCCTTCTCTATTACTTAGTATTTAGAAGAAAATACAAAAATAAACATGAGAAACATACCTTATTTGTCCATGTTTCAAAATAGGCACTACTTGAAGTTGTTGTGGTCAGGAACAGATCTACAAAATACAAAATACTTGATGATACTTCCTTTATGAAAACAAAATTGGCATTAAAACACAGAGTAACAAAACTGATAACGTATCCTTTGTATATCATATCTGTAGCGTGCAGCAAATACAATTAATAATTTAAATGAAGATATCATAAACACAACATAGAAGTTTCTAAATTTACAGTAAATATACATAGATTTAGCTTGCATACATTCATAAAAATAATTTTAGCTTGACTGAGAATAGACTACATGAGACAATATAAGTTACAGACAGGGTTTCGAAATGTAAACATATGGACACAAATGGGTATGCAAGATTCTTGCTTGTATATAAATTGTATTGTTTATTCCCAAAAATGCTTAAAAATATTGAATTTAGCTGATAAAAGGTGTACGTAGCAAATCCGGCAGATGCTGTGTATTTGTCTTCATTGTTTAACATTGAGCCTAAAGATGGTTGTCAAACTATCCACCCTTTTGATTTGTTTTCTCAAACTAAGTCACCTAGGGAACAGCTAAGGAGCTAGGGCTGCAACTAATGATTATTTTGGTAGTCGACTAATCATTCAATTTTTTCCGATTAGTCACCATTATTTCATGCCTGGCTATTTTGATGCCACGACCTGTGGTTGCACATCCTGTTCTGGGGCCTCATGTATAAACGGTGCATAAGCACAGAAATGTTAGTAAGAACTTTTCCATGTTCAAATTGTGATGTATAAACCTACACTTGGCGTAACCCACACACTTTTCCACGGTACCTCATATTTTTGTCGTACCCCAAGTTCCCCTTTCTCGGTTTTGAGACTAATGGCACCAGTGTCAAAGCAAAAGCTACTGTTCCTGTGTGGTTACTCCTTATTTTCCTGATGTGGCTTTATAAATACACTGAAACTAACCGCATATTGTTTATTAGTGTAATGCATCTGATTGTAGTAACTTGTAACAATATAATGGTCCAGGGAATAACCATAGTATTCCAAATACCATAACTGCTTTTAGCGTTGTTACTCTCACTGCACCTTCTATTTCTTTCAGCTGCTCCTGTTAGGAGGCCCAGCGGATCATCTTTTTCCATATTACTCCTCACTGCACCACTTGGTGTATTTATATCACTGTATCTGAGTAAAACACAGCAGCAACTGATCGTAAAGAATTATCGGGATACAGCTTCAAGCACCGCTACCTCAGCCAGCAAAACATTTCAAAGCCTTTCCTGTACGGGTTCGTTCAGAAACAGTTTCATCTCAAGAACTTTAAACACACTCAATCAGTTTCTCCGAGAACTGTTTGTACTTACGTATAAGTACAATTACCTCACTGTAAACTTGCACTACAGTTATAATATTACAAACCCAACTTATAAAACGTTTTTTTACATATGATGATTATATCATTTTTAAGATGAAATGCAAAACAAAATATGTTTATTATATTATACAGATAAAACTTTAACTTCATTTAAATAATCTATATTCTTCACTGGGACTGGCGTGAAGGACAGAATAATTAAACATGTACTACGAAGATATTTCAATGTTCCTTAACGCCTTGAGAATCGGCTCTAAGCTTACAAGATGGCTTAACTTCTATTACAGAGCTGATTGTGTGGCGATCAGTTACTGGAAAGAAAAGCAAGGACTGCAGGGGGGCCACGAATATATATTGAATATAAAACAGAAAGAGAAAATAACGACACAGCTAAAAGCATGCACAAATTTCAACAAAATTTAAAACGCTTGTGTCATGAGACGAGTCAGTTATGCAGTGTCCGCAACGGATGTGGCCAACCACCGGCATAAGATACCATATTTACATTCGGGCAAAGGGCACCGATTCTTTCTCTGCCCAGGGCGCCCAAGCCTAGCGCCCATGAGTACGCTGCAATAAATAATTTCATTGTCGGGTAATCACTCGCTGTGAAACCCATGTTTAATAACGGTTTTAACTCCTATCATCATGAAATGATATTCATAATCTCAGTATTTTAGTCATCAGAGAGCTGTAATATCCGAATGTAATGGATTCTGTGTCCTTCGGAGGAAGAGAGCGGTTTAAGAAGCAAGTAGTGATTCACGACATAGAGACATAGAAGATCACATACAAAACAACGATTTAACGTTTATACTTTAATCTACGATGTGATTTGAGAAACTGGTTAATTAAATGATTTTAAGATGAAGTTTATGATGTTCTACTTTAATGACAAAATAAACTATGTGATTAAAGTGGAAATTTTGAGATTGAAGTTGACATTTTGTGCTTTTTCCCCACTGTGTCTTTTTTTTCTGTACCTAATAAGCTTTCTATGACACCAGACAGTGGGCTACAACTTGCCTTTTCACAGCGACTTTGATATGTGATTTCTTTATTTCTGGCACTGTGTGACTTTGTGAAGCGTGAGCTTTCAAGTTTCTCCAACACGCTTATGTCCCGATCAACTTCCTTTTGTTGATTATACCACGTTTAATTAAACAAATAGTATGTTTTTCCTTTGCCTCTACTTGGTATTCGCTGAAATTCTTATACTTTCCCCCGTGCTTTTCCCATTGTCTTTTCACAGAAGGCTGAGCTTAAGGGCGATTTACATTGATTTGCATATTCAAAGAGCCGTAATTCTGGGAGAAATTGGGGCGGGACTGCAGGACGTGCACGAGCGCTACTTTCACGCTGACCGGATTACGAGCGGAAGACGTGGAAGTTGAGCGCTGATTCCTGCATCTGATTTTTCTGCGTAAACATTTCGGATTTTGTGCTTACACCATGTTATAGTGCAAATTCTACGCACGGCATTATGCAGATGTTTTTATATTAGTGTGACCATCACAATAAAAAAGAAACACATTAAACAATCCAAACTAAAGTGCACATAAAAAAAGTGTATTTTACTTAACCAAAAAATACATCATTAAAACTGAAACGTTTTTCATATTTTAATAATAAACGACAAAATGTAGACATAAACTATGTAATGTGTAAAGCCTGAAGAGCAAAGATCAAAAAACACTTTCACAAAAGGTTCAAGGACAATACAATAGTTCCTGGTGCAGCGGAATTGCTGACTTATAATCAAGAGTTTCCGTTGATCTTTACTACTGTATAGTTACTGTTTTGAGTGTAGTTGCTCTTATTGTTAATTATATAATAAACACATAATTGATTTGCATCTGTAACAGTCACTGTAAATGTATAAGTACTTGTAAAGTTACCATTTTTTTTTATTTTTCCTCTCAGCCCAGATCAACACATACTACACCCCAGGATCTGGCGCTGTTACCTTTTATCTGAAACTGAGAATAACTGCAGATGTAGTGGTGTTTGAGACAATCAAACTAAATTCTCTGACCGGGATGGATAAAAGCTGACACACAAATGCAGCGAATCTGCCTTATTCACCCTCATTTGTCACTTGTTTTTTTTATTCAATTTATTGAGTTTTCCCTGCTACGTTTGAATTAGTATGGCCTTGGCGCGTGTATCAAAGCCCTGACAGGTATATAGGATATTTGGAATTATTCATTTTATGACCTTATAGTGCACTTGAAACACTGTGTACAATGCAATATTATTCATATTCATTGCGACCTTCTTGCGGTTTGTAATCAGTGACAGAGTTTTTTTTTTTTCAATCTTGCCCAGTCCACAGGACTCCAGGACATGCAGAGGAAAGAATGTTCCTCTGCAGGGTCCCTGAACACTCTTCTTTTCCCTTGCAAGTACATGTGTTTTCGGTGACAGGTCAAGCTTTTATAGGGCAGCAACCGCTACTGCTGCTGCTAGCAATGAATAAGTCATGCCTTCTGGTGTCAGTGTGCAGCACCAGGGAAAAAAAAAAAAGAGATAAATATATGTGACATTTTGAGAAATCATTGAATGACCTAAATAGTACCATTCAGAAAACATCATCATACTAATGCAATATTATTTTTAAAACGAATAGATCAGTTTTAAATTTGTTTCTTGTAAAGTTAACTTTTTTCACTTTTATTTTCTCAGTCTCGTTCACACTCTCCCTCCCCCCCTGATCTCTCCCTACCTAACTAACAGCACAGCATAAATTCTCAAGAGACAGTGGCATCCAGCTCCAGGATGCTTGCATTTCAGATGCTCACATCGTGGTGGGGCAATAATAAAATAAAGCTCCGCTTTACATAATCTACATTCAACTTTTTTCTTTTGTGAAGTGCTCCTCACTTTAGAAAATTTCTGTCTCAATTTTTCCATTACCTTCCCCCCCCTATCTACCCATTGCAACCTGTTTTTTTCCTCTACATTCTTCTTCTCCCCAGACTTTCTTCTTCGTGCAGGACTGTGTGCCATCTTGACAGTGCATTGCGTTAAAACCAATGTGGTTCTTTGTGACTGGAGCCCCTATTGAAGGTCCTGTTTATAACGGTCACAATAAAAAAACTGTGTCGCGATTTGTAGTTGATGTCATCAAATTACGTCAATAATTTGCAGCCCTATAAAAGTCAGAAAGCGATGCAACAGACAAAAAAATGTACCCCAACTTTTCTGTTCTACCAGAGACTTTTTTTATGATCTGATGTTAATGGGTATTGCCCTGTGGTGGGGTGGCCCAGGGTTTGTTCTCCTTGGGGCCCCCGTGTTGGCTGGGACTGGTTCCAACAGAGCCCCCAAGGTCCTGTAGTTAGAAATATAGTGGGTTGGATAATGGATGGATGGATGTTAATGATATGCTTTATGACTCTACAACTACTTACAGTATATATTTCAAGTTAGACCATCATTCAAAGCATCACAACATTTGAGTTGGTGTTTTTTTTTTCACATTAGGCTCCCAAAGGAAAATAGATTTAAGTTTTAACAACCAATTAAGAACCATTTATTCATGGAGTCGCCCATGCAAAATTCAACATTTCAAACTAATTTGGGCCAAGCATTCAAAGAAGTTACAGAGGAAAGTATATGCAGAAAAATGTATTTCAGTTGTGAACAGTACTGGCATTCATCTATCCCCAAAATAAGCCTACTTATTTGGAGACCAGAATCTGCTCTGGACACCACAGGTACTCCAGGCCATTGCAGGACATTCACAGACACACACCAACACTAATTTTACTGGACAATTTGAGCGATCAAATTAATTTACATGCATCTACTGTATTTTGAGATTTGATGAAACAAGAGTATCTTTACAAAATACAGTAAGACTGAAAACCAAATGTCAAAAATGGAATTTGTGGATGTAATAACATACTTTATGTGATGAATCGGTTATTCTAAATACTTTTTGAGTTTTGAGTGAGATAAAATTATCAGTGTATTTTATGTTCTACAATTGAGACTGGATTCTGAAATTTGTAAATATTTTGTGATGTCTTGGGAACTTTTGTGCTAGCTAGACATTCTTATCTTTTCCAAAGACCTGAATACACATGTACAGCATGTAAAAGAGTCCTTACAACAATTACAACAGCACTTACATTTTTGTCAAGTTTGTGAATTCCATTAGGATAAAGTTTGTTTCTTAGGTTTGAGCAAGCTTGAAAAGAACTGGCAATGGACCAATGTAAGATAAACTGAATTAAAATTGGAAACAGCCAGAGAGCATAAAAGAGGTATGAGTATTTGTAGGCTTTGCTAATTACTTTCACCACTTCATTAAAACTTTAATTCATTCATAGTCCTTATTACTTCTACCTAGGAAGAATCATAAATGGCTCATCTGGACTGCTAATGCTGAAGATGTGTTTGAGAATCTAATGCCCTTTTTACCAGCGCACTAGTTTTAAGATATTCAGATCCTAACTTGTCTTAGAAGCTAGTATTCAGTCATGTTATTCTATCAGCAGGAAAAGCAAAATATAAACAAAAGTAACTATGATTCAAAGGCAAAATATATGAAGCAATAAAAAAAATGGATTAAACAGTATCCAAACATGTAAAATAACTTCTGATTCGTGTAAGTATTATAACTAGAAGATATTACTGACTGCAACATCACAAATCCTCATTTACAAGTACTCTCTTTGTCGTCATTCCCAGTTGATTCATATCAGTCAGGTTTGTCAGTCATAAACAATATTCACAGTAACAGACTGGATAAACAACAAAAATAACAAAATTAAAAGTGTTTTGAATTTAAGTGTAACCTTGTACTTCCACTAATAATAGATACAATGCAAAAATCAACACATTACTACACTGATGCTTTTTCTTCTACGTCCTAAAGATATACATGTTGGTTTAATTGGCAATTCTATACTGGCTTCTATAAAGTACTGGAACAAAGGTTAATTCCTGCCTTGCCCAATGCTATGAGACACCCTCTGGTCCTCTGTGACAGTGAACTGGATTAAGTAACTTCGGAATGTTGCGGTATTCTAATAGATTGATATTCAGTGCTCTTACAAAGTAAAAAATATATATCCCTCTCCCCTCTGGATATCTACAGCTTATTTTTATGATATCAGTCATCAATTTAGTGAACCTATGTTGATATTTTGTTGTCTAGCATTCAGTACTGACACTAACTGCAATACTAACCCTTCCTGGATTTCATATTCAAGTTATTCTATATTTGCACTTTCTTGCACAGCCACTAGAGAAGGTTGAATTAATACAGCAGGTATGCAACATATTTTATTACACAAAGTAACACAATTTTACAGAGGAAACATGAAATATGTTATACAGTAAATTAAAATTAGTACTCTAGCAGGCTATAATCAAGGATTATCTCAAGCTTCAAGTCAAGATAAAGTAATCAAGGATGATTATATTAAAATTTAAATTTACAAACAGATGCAATGAATTAGACAGTAAAACAAAAAAAAAGGTTGAATTGCTTAACACATTTGGTATTTTTAATCCTATTTTGACAGATTAAAGTTCATGTATATACGAAGTTCCACCATGTTGGTTGAAGTAAAAAATACAAAAATATCAAGGATGTTATTTCCCCATGTTTAATTAACAGGGACATTTTTGGTATTTGAGAGTGCTTAGTTTTTAAAATGCCTACTTGAATACAAAACATGAATAATTTATTACAAAATAGTTTGTTTAGATCAAATTTCTTAGGGTATATATCCCCAAAATATTTTAATAACAGCTCTTCTAGAAATATTATAAAATTATTTAGGGACAACTCTACTACAAATATATAGGTTGTCCTTGAGCTAACCTAATAAGATGTCAATAATGATGTAGTATAAACACAACTGAAAATTTATTGCCTGCCCTTTGTTTATAAATGTTTTCAGGACCATTTTGTTTGTTGCTATGGTGGCTACTTAAATAGGGGTTTATTTTTCATAGGTAGGATGTGGTATGCGACATTAGTTGGCCATCTTTATAAGGCCAAGCCACATGCAGTTCAGAATCCAAATTTTTTTAAATAAAATGACCAACTGCAAAAATTCTACATTAGAGCAATTCTTCTGAGTTTGCAGAGTTTCATTTTTGATTTTCCTAATAATGTTTCCCCTGCAACATTTTATCTTTCCCTCTTTTCTTGCCTTTAAAAATATCTTGCCAGTCTATTCAAAATCTTTCCATGCCAATTCTTCCCACCCTATGTGGTGATCATAACATTGACCCATAAAGCTGAGATATATAAAATCCATTTCAACAAGTAAAAAATGTAAGGGGGAGTATGCTTAAAAACAACTTTAATAATTACGTTTAATTGACACAAATGTTCTGCCTTTATGGATAGAATTTGTGTATGGTTAGGTGTACATACTATATACGTATATATGTATCTCTATCTATGTAACTATCTATCTCTCTCTCTCTCTCTCTCTCTCTCTTTTTTTTTTTTTTTATATATATATATATATATATAGATAGAAATTATATATATATAATTTATAATATGCTGAAAAATTTGGGAATCAGTATTGTGTTGAGATTCAAGTTTCAGGATAAAATTTTATCATGACATCCCTAGCAAATCCCACCACTCCCAATCAACCATATATATGACCTAAATATGTTATTTTTTTACTAAGTCTCTTTGAATAATAGTATCAGATATTATTTTCTAATCTTTAAAGTCTGCCTTCTGAATCTACATGACCTCTGCACAGTGTCTTGCAATTTTCAGTTTAATATATTGTTTTATTTACCATTTTCACTTTCTGACGTGATGTTGATCTAATTAATTTGCAAAATAAACTTTTGTTATAAACTAAAAGTTTTGTAACCTTGCTATTCTTCTTTCACTAAAGTAAAAGCTCTTCTTAAAAAATCTAAACTAGCCAATCAGCCCTGGATTATGAAAGTGCCATCACTTGGAAAAATTGTCTTGAGATATCTGATTCTTAGGTCCCTTTTTACCATCTCAAATGACTGATGAATTATCCACTTGAGTATAAATCTAGGCATTAATCAAGCAATTTGGGAAACAGGGAGATTATTGATTCCCAAAGCATACTGATCATTTGACAAGCACATATTTTAAGAAGTATTTTTACTTATTAGAAATTTTCTTTCTGAAAAATAATTTTAAAATCAAAACCCAAAGAAAGAAAAGAAAAGAAAAGAATGCTGTAAACAAAAATTAAGCCCAAAATGTAAAATAAATGCATAATTCAACAGACAAACATAATCCAAAGTGGCTATGGATTAAAACATGAGCAATGCACAAGAGATTACGTTTTGAAGTTTCAAAATGTCCCAAGGCATGCAGTCATTGATCTAACAAAAAATGAAACAAAATAAAACCACCTGCAAACGACTGGTGCCTTGTCCAAGGTTTTTTCCCTAGCTTGTGCCCAGTGTTTGAAGGACCCAGCCTCCATGATCCTGAATTGGATTGCATTTGAGAGTGTTAAGTTAAATTAAAATCCAGCACATTACACATAGTTGTGTTTCCTGGCTTTCCAGGAAATTTCCCCTAAGACAGTGGGCTTGGTTATAGTCCACGTAAATCAGATGGGTCAAAATACTTTGTAACTAACTGGTACTTTCCTATAGGTTCTTTTTTCCCCCCTACATAAATTTGTCATAACTAAAATATTCCTAACATACAGTATTCATGATTTTCATTGGTTTTGTTGATGGTCTTTGGGAAGACACAATTTAATCAAAACTGTATTTCAAACAGGAAAATATTAGAATAATGGAAAGTTTCAGTTTAAATGCAAGTTTACTCCTGAAGCACACTTGTAAAAATGGTACTATCAATCAGATTTGAATGTAAGGGTTGATCTGTGTCTTGTACTACTACAAAGTTTTGGGGGTTTGATCAAAAGCAATATATTTTCTGAATCACAGTTAACTTTAACTTATCATTACAAAAGCACTGACATTTTAAGGCTGCAATTTCTTTGACAAAATGAATGAAATGAACTTTTGTCCTTGAACAAAAAACAGGTGAAAAATATTGTGAATTATGTGAATGTCCACCTCCTCTATGCTCTGTCCATTTTGGACTCCTTTACTGAGTTGTACAAGTACTTAAACCTTCTGCGGGCAGGCTTACAGATATTGTACCGGGAAAGCTTACCAAGCTATCCTGTTTCTGATGGAACTGAAACCATAAAGAGCAAAACCTGGTCTGACCCAAGGGGACACCATAGTTCCGGCAGAGTTCTATGTATTTCACCCCCAAAAAGGGTTGCCTTTTTCCCACCCTGTTCTTCAAAGATATGTAGTGTCAGCTCCAATAATCAAATCTGTATATATACTTCATCAAAGAATTAAGAGGAAGGCAACAGATTAGGAGTTTAAAAACCAAATAGCTGCACATCTTCAATGCTTTGCTGAAGTTTTTCATCCCTCTACTTATTTTCAGGAAATCCTTTTTGCATAAAATGGCAGTCCCATTTATCTGTTTGATTACAGCCGAGATTCAGTCCAAAATAGGGCGGGGTTTACAATAGTTCATTGGTGAATAAATCCCAACAAATAAAAACCTGAGTCGTAATTTAAATTTTCATAACTTCCCCAAATTTCAGAAATCAAACCAAGCATTTTAAGAATTTAGGATATTTACTTTTTCATTAGAAAGGGTTTTACCCCAAATATTGATATATAGAAATTTTCCTTTTAGTAGATACATACTGTCATAGATGTACCATCCTGCCAAATTTCACCTATTTAACTTTTAAGTGGTTTTGTTATTGAGTGAGTAATTCATCCAGTCAACTTTGCAATTATGTATACAGTGATCCCACTATATTCTGGTTCAGCCATCACGCCCCGTTTACATCTTATTTTATCATTTATCATTTATTAATACTATTATTATTACTAGAGGGTTTCACCTGCTCGTTTTGCTCGCCACCCGGTTTGGTTTATCGGAAAAAACAATTTAAAGAGTTTTATTTCATGGAATTGTTACATATCATTATTTTTTTAATTTAAAATTTTTGTAAAACAATATTGGGCCCTTTTTATTTCCGCCCGGTGTTTTAACCCTTTTTCCGGCACTTATAACACTGCTCATGTTGTGAAGGGAGGCTGAACGCACGCTAAGGAGATGCGATTATGGGCGTCAGCTCGGATTACGAAGACACCACAGGAGTGGAGGACCAACATGCCATCAAGCCGCAATGGCAGGGCGCTCACCAGTCTACACAAACCACCGCGACAGTCCCAAAAGGCATCATATCTCATGAAGACCTCTCACACTATATAAAAGAAAAGGGCAACTTTCCTTTCTTAACACCTTTTTTTTTTTATCCCAAACCAAAGACTTCTCTTAACACTGCAGAGGACACAAAACAATTTTTTTTTAAATGCCGGTAAGGCACATTACCAGAGGCAGAAATTTAAACGCTCACATAGAAAATGTAATTTCTATACCACATCGTCGTGTAGGTTTTCAAAAGGGATCTACTAAGAGATCATCCATATACATTTTAGCTGCTGTTAGTACTACTACTTGTTGTGTTACACCGCTTTAAAATGTAGTTTACCCCAAAAACTCCATTAATGCTCAGTAGCTTTACTTCTTAAATTAATGTTAACTGTTTAATAACTTATAGACTAATTTTATTTTTTTCCCCTTTCACCAGTGACAAAGTTTTACACAAATATAGACACACATATATATATATATATATATATATATATATATATTATATATATATACACATTATATACCTTGTTATGTATGTGTATGTATTAAGTTGGTCCCCGGCCCAGGAGGACCAAGGGGGCTTGTGCCTCCTCTGGGACCAGCGAGGGGCGCCCGTCCCCGGTTATGTTGGGGCTTCGGGTACGGGGCTGAAGCCCAGCCCTGGGGACCCGTGGCCACTGCCAGGCCGCGCCGCGGGAATATCCGGGTGATCCCGGGCCGGGGCTGGAGCCTGGGCCCGGCGCCCAGGAGGACTAGGAAGGAGGCGCCCCTCCAGACGCAAAGGGCGATCGCCCTGGTTGTATTGGGGCCACTGGTAGCCTGAAGCCAACCTAGGCCCGTTAGGGGCCTGCCAGGCAGCACCAAGGTGCAGAAGAGAACGAGCCCAGCACTTCGCCACAGGAAGTGCTGGGGGAAGAGAACAGGACACCACGGCACAATTTGGGGTGGGGCCATGACTGTTTCCGGGAAGCAGCTGAGCCCATCCGTTCCCATATAAAGGGGCCGTCCTCCCAGTCAGCAGTGGATGTCAGGTGGAAGAGAAGAGCTGGAGAAAGGGCGGGAGGCCTGGACATTTGGGGGCGGTGCTGGAGCACTGAAGTGCACTGAGTTAAAATATTCTAAATATTGTAAATAAAAGTGTTTGTGTTAACTAGATGTCGTCTGCCTGTGTCCGGGGCCAAGTTCACAGTATATATATATAATATAAATACATACACAACACACATATATATAATTTGTGTGTGTATGTATGTTTACCAAATGTATATAGATGTAGATATACAGATATATATAGACTCAAACCGATTATAGCAGCAGCAATCCAAGCTGTGAGAAAAACACTAAAAAGAGGCGCATAGCGTGGTACATTTTTCCAGCTAGCAAAACAACTCGCGCTGCGGCCAAATACACAAAACAATTACTTTGACAATCATGTTAGTATTTTAAAATGTTTCCTTTCTTTTCTTTATCTTTAATGAACTATTCATGCAAAGCGGTATTTTGCTAGTATATGAATAAAGAGCACAGGTCAGAATTTAAAAGAGTGGGTGACAGTCCATTACAAATACTACAACATATAGTATACTCTCAATTTGGAGTATCTAAGTAACACAACTCTAAACTTTTAGAAACTAAATACACAAAAACACATAATACATGAATCAGGGACATAGATTTACAAGGCAGCAGCACCAACTACAAAGCACCCAAAACAAATTACATCAATTTTAAAAATTCCAGTGATCATCAGTGGTGCTCTTTTGTTTGTCTGTAAGTGTCTTGAACAATACGATAAGACACCACACTAGCACTGGTCACACTTTGGAGAAAGATGGCAGAACTTCTGCACTCATGAGTGTTTTGAACCTACTTTAGAAAAAAGACAGAAAATTATGAATGGTTGAAATATTGTTGATTTATTTCATTCATATTTGACAACAGTAAAAACACATCCAGAAAACATGACTACTGTATGCTTACTTTAAGATGTCAATGATTACATTTGTGTTTTTACAATTAAAAAAAATCAATTAAATATATTTTTGTGTGTGTAACTGATTCATGATTTCTACAGAGGACCTAGTTTCTGGGAAATTGACTGTGAGACCCTGGTTTTGATAGCCTTAATTCAACTGAGTTTGCTTCAGATTTGCATTTCACAGCACAAATTGTGACCTAACCTCTACCCTGTTCCCCTATTGCTGTAAACTGGTGAGTAACTTTGCTACCTAACGCCAAGTACTAATAGACAGATAATATTGAGTTAGAAAAAAGCATTCAAGATGCTATTTTGAGGAAAATCTTAAAATATTCATAAAGAAATCTTCATTCAGATGGAACAAATTGATGTTTAGTTTCTTTAAAAAATGAATTTAGTATTTTGAGTTAATTACTTTATTCAGCCAACATAAAAAAGAAAGGTTAAATGAATTCATTCATACTGAGACGGACTCTACTTAATTTGGATGTTCACATCCCTGCTATTACTCCATTGTTCTTTGAAGCATGGAAGTTTATGTCCCAGCCTTTTCCACTGATTGTACTGTATTATGGATGTATAAATGTAACCTTGAGTTGAAGGAAAAAGTGAAAACAACATTCAAACAGGTTCTGTCCTATGTGGATCAACTTGACAAACCATTTTCAATGCTTTATTTGATTACTTATAAGTGTCATCTTTTTTCATTGGTTGGGAAAAGTGTTGTATTTAAAAAATTTTATTCAGAACTTATTCATGGGTTAATGTCAGCTATCACTTTAAAAAATATTAACACATACTGAAGATTATGATTGTAAATTAGATATCCCTAATATTAAGAAAATGAGAAGCATGCTAAATTAAAAGACAATTTATCTAACCTTTCACCCACTACTATTGTGAGTGATTGTTCAAAAAAAAGAAATAAATAATCTGGCTTTTATTGTGATTCAATTAAAGTATTAAGGTGTGATTAATTCAGGGTTACTGTACGAATAAGTGGCCCCAATGGAATGGAGCCTTACTTTGTCTCATGCTGCTGGATTTTCCCTTGCTGTCTTGTACTGAAGTAATAGAATTAAACATTCTTAAATAGTAAGAATATGAGCAGCCCCAGTTCTCAAACGGACTTCGCCGGGTCGAGCCAGTGAAACTTTGATTACTTGTCAATGGTTTATACCGTGAATCCCCAAACTGTGGGTAACGAATGCTACAATGTCGCAGGGTAAACACGGGTTATTTTTTCTGCAGTTATATTTTGAATAAATTGCATTTGTTCTGTTTTATTTCTACCTTTTGTTAAAGTGTTTTTGATATTGGAATTCAAGCTTCATACATTTCATAGTTTATGCCTACATTTTTTTTACTACTAGAATAGGAAAAAAGTTTCTGTTTTAAAAATGTTTTTACAAAGATTACTGTAGAAATGCATGTGTTCCAAATAACAATCTATTATTTCCACTCTAAAAATTCATTCACCCCAGATAATCAATTAAGGCATGAGCTGGGAGAAGTTTGTATGCTGCTCTAAGTCAGTGGGGATGGAATAACAGCTGCTTGCAGCTTGTCTTTATCGGCACATTTAGAAGACAAAGACGGCAGAGAGTGGAATGGATTTAAGAAGTGATTTAAGGTGGGGCGGACCATGAGTTTTTGTAGGCTCTGGTAACCCAGTGTTAAAGCCTCCATCTTGGGCTACTATAGTCAGTTCTGTTTTGGACTCTGTGATATGCCCTGGGTTACTTATTTAAAACCTTTGCAGCTGGGAAAACAATATACAGGTGGCTTCCCAAACCTTAATGATGTCTTGGACTCTTTTTGTCACATCTTCTTGCTTAATTATAACATTTAACATAACATTCTTAGTACTAGGGTGTTGTAATTTTATTAGATTATGATGTAAGAAAGAATAAAATCACCTTTATTGGCTAACCAAAGATTAAAATAAAATAAACATCTGCCTAAGAAAGGGGCCTGAGTGCCTCAAAGCTGCATATTGTAATTTTTAGTTAGCCAATAAAAAGGGGTCATTTGCTCTTTTTCAACATAACATTCTGAAACTCATTTATCCAATTCAAGGTCATGGGTTTAGAAAAACTGTCTATTAGGCTGGAACACGACTGAAGAAGAAATTCCAGATGATCATCTATTCAGTTCTCCAAAAGCTTTTTTTAGGTTCTAAAATTGTACTTTGAAAAGCTTTATTTTATTTATACCTGTGCACATTTTATAATGTGGACAATAACAAGTGCACTAAACCAGCTGCCCAGGAGCTTATTCACATCAACAGGAAGATTCCTACCTGGGCATTTGAAACAAAATGGTAAAGAATTCCTGAGATGGACAGACATGTACCAAGTTCCTCCCGTTTACTGTTTCCCAAAAATGGCCCCAGCTTGTGTGCCATCAGAATAAAAAGGTTACAGAAAATTACTGGATGAATGGGTATTATTATTCCACATTTGTTGATGTAATACTTTGATGTTTTGAATTACTAACTTTGAAATTAGAAAAAAAGAATTAACAAAAAAGGTAAGAATAGATCTTGCTGTTTTACACCATAAACAAAATTAATGAAAAGACAGATTAAAACTGACCAACAAAAATCACAACTATTTAAAAACAAAAAGGGTTTTAACACATTGACAATTGAAATAATTTACGAAAATATAGAGTATATTTATGAAAAACTATGACTTGTATTAGACTTTTCAGTCAATAAGTGCCCAGAAAGATTAAATTATCATAATTTTCTTCCTGTTTTCCTGTTTTACAGCCTAGTCAATGACTTTTTTAATCCATTTGGGAAATTTTAAGGAAACCAACAAGACATCTCCAGGGAAGGTACAGTAAATGAACTCAATTCAAAATGTTATATTATACCATATCCTGCTGGGATAGGTACTTAAAAAACCCAAAACACCTCTCATATACAGAAATACATGCCTGCAGTAAATAGCAAGAGTGTAAAAAAGGGTTTTAAACATTTAGTGTGCTATGTTTTATTAAGTCACCGACATTTCCAGTTTTTCCCCATACATAGTTAATTGTCTATTTGTGTGTCTGCTTGTAATAAAACTTGTTTTGAACAACTAAAAACAAAAAAACACCTGATAAAAACAAGGACATTTTAAAGTTTTAGTGTTATTTTGTGAAGGTCATCATTTACTCCCACCTAAACCCTATAATATTCAGTAATAAAAAATAATTTTTACAATTATATTGTTTTTTCACTACTGAAAGACTTTTACTAGTGAGTGGGGGGCCATGAACCACCACTAATGTGTAGCATCCACCTGAATGATATGTAGAAACCATTTTTGGAGCACACTCACCACACCTTATTATTAGGTGATAAAGGGGGGAGACAGACAGCCTGTTAGAGAAAGAGGATAATTAGGGACAAGGGAAAGGGCAGGGCCATGATGGGAATTTAGCCAGGACATTGGATACACCTGCTCTTTATTTATCTTTTATGACCACAGGTAGCCAGGACCTCAGTTTTACATCTCATCCGAAAGACAGTGCCATTTTTACAACATAGTGTCACCATCACTGCACTGGGCCATTGGGATCCACATTTAGACCACCAGGGTAAGAGCCCCCTGCTGGCCTCACCAACACCACCTTTTTCAGCAGCAACCCAAGCTTTTCCTAGATAGTCTCCCATCCAAGTACCAGTGAGGCCCAAACATGCTTAGCTTCAGGTCGAGTGACCGTTCTGGCTATAGCCAAGAGAAATCGAATAGGACACAACTAACCACTCATATCAGGGTATGGAACACTTGATTATAAAAGTTAAGACAAAAGACATAATGGCCAACCATTTGCTCAATAATGAGTTTCTTTACCAATGGTAAATAGATTATAATGTCTTTCATTAGATGCAAATAATAACAATGAGAACAACCCTGATAATTAGAAGTATGCTTGCTGAATACTATATTTTATTTCTTAATATTGCATGATAATCATATTAAATAGTATTTTCAGTTTATCAGTCAATAAAAGGGCAGTCCCCAAAACACAGGAATATTTGAATTAGAGGTGACTTTTAAAGTCCCCAGAAAGCATGTTATGAGGAGCGAGGATATGTCTCTTCTGTTTATGAACTCAGCATCAGTGATCCTTTTCTCATCCAAAGAAAATAAACACCCCTCAAGTTTTCATCCCACGCTTTAATAGTCCAAAAAAGAAGGCCATTTGTTAAGCCAAGCTATGCTGCTGACAGCCCATAACACCTGTCTCCTCTAGTTACAAACAGAATGAGTAAAAGTAATGTGCTCTCTAATGCATACTCTCAAATAACTTAAGAGGAAATGAAAAAAGAATTCCATCTCATGCTTAGAATTTCAAATGTAAACCAGGAGATAAAAGTATAAATTTAATTCTATTAAAGGAAGAAAACTAAAACAGCTTAACATTTTCAAACCCACTTTCAATCCAACAACACAGGGCTTAAGACAGGCAGTAGAGATTGAAAGGGCATCAGTCCATCAGAGGCCCACTCATACCCACACTGACAGTCACACTCACACAGGAGCCAAATTGGAATTGACAAACTAACAGGCACGTCCTGGCAGATCTGTACTAAAGCTGAAGTCACATGCAGACAAGGGGAGAACATACAAACTCCACACAAACAATGCCAGGATTCAGAACTCAAAGCCACAATGATGGATCCATGAAGCAATAGTGCTTCACACTTGCCCCACTGTGCTGCATTAGAACAAAATGAATAAAAACACTATTGATACAAGTCATTTGTGAAATTTGCTTTCCAATGACTTTTAATTTTTTTCATTTTTAAACATTTTTATGTACAGTATGCCCAAAATGTTCTCTTTCCTTTTTTTCACATAATATATCCATTCCTAGGTATAAATCTATAAAACGTCAGAACTGTCTTAACAGTGTTTTAGCAATTATGTCACTATTAACTCTCATTGTGTTCTAAGCATACTGATTCTTGCTACAGCATTCCAAGTACAAAATACCAGACTTTAGGACTGTGATACACTTCTTACTCTATTTTTACAATATAGTTTAAACTTCCTATTGTAATTTATGGTGTACAAGTGCAAACTGACAATATGAATTTGTTCATATTTTTTGAAGAATCAGTACAAGATTTTTTCCCTT
>NW_024383089.1:0-7500 GCF_016835505.1 Polypterus senegalus | reverse complement strand
GAATAAAGTATCTATTATTTATAAAGCTTCAATTGGTGATCTGTTTTTCTGTGTTAACCTCTATATTTTTCTGCTACTTCTTCCCAAACTAAGGGGTTGCGAGAGTAAAATGAATCGAAGCGCCGCTTATATATATATATATTGAATATATTGAAATAGTTTTACTATCAAATAATGCAAACAGTATCGCTGCACTAAGTACTTCCTAATTCTGCCTTCATCAGGTAGTACACACTCACTGCAACTCCACTCGCCAATCTAATCCTCAGACGTTAGCTTAAAGGCGTAAGCCTCTCATGTTGCTGCTTAGGGTGTGTGGTTCGCTTATTTGACAGTATGTAGATCGGGGTGTGTATATATTGATATATATATATATATATACCTGTATATATATATACATACATTATATTACTTTTGAGAATGCAACGTATAGTTTTGTCCAGGAGGAAAGCAATGTTGCCTCAAATCAATGGCAACCTTTTGTAGGGTGTGTCCCTGAGACTTATTAATTGTCATCTGAAGCAGAGCCTTACTGGAAATTTGAGGCATTTCAATTGAAATGGGAGATCAGAGGGTATAACGGTGATGCTATCAGTACATTCAGAGTGTGAACAAGCTGTGTGCTGAGCTTACTCTTAAGCATGCAAGTACAGTTGGCCATGTGAACAGTAATCTTGTTTCAAATCTCACAGCTTGGATTACTGCTGTCATAATCGGTTTGAGTTTCATGGTTTGTTTCAATTACGACAGTATTTGTAGGACTTGTGTTGAAGTGACATTCGGCATCTGTCAAGCATTGTAAGTATACAACCAGTTTCATCGATAACTTCACATCCAGCTTTTGAGAGTTTAAACATTCATAAACATCAAAGTGTCCACTGCTGAAATCATCACCTGTGAATCGAAGATGTTTAAGAGGCATTGTCGGTTGTCCAAAGGTGTAAAATATTTGGCCATTTCGGCACACTTGAAAGTGACAACCGAACAATTCAGCGGCAGCCATCAACTCACATGCAGATAGGGCTTAAGCATTTCACTCTTATAGTGCTCCTGTGTAGTATAATTATCTCCTGTACTGTCATCAGTCCACACCTTGAAACTGTCCCAGTCATTCAATACATAAGACACAGTGTTTCTCCAGATATCAAGAGTGAGCCTGATATGGCTGTGCAATATGTAACAAAGAGAATGGATAAGATATGTGCCATCTCCGGGCATGGAAACCACTCGGTAAGTGACAGTTCTTTGATCAATGGTGATCACCTCGATAGACTTGCTAATGCGGGTACGGTTGGAATGATAAAGGAAATGGGTACCTGAACAATGTAAAGTAAGTCTAAAATACCTACACAATAACTATAATCGTAATAAATGAACAATAAAACAGCGGAGAAGCCGTGGATTAAATAAAAAGGCTGTAGCTATCAGCAGGGAGACGTGAATCCCATGGCGAAGCAAGGAAGGGAATGTAGAGACTGGAGTGACGGACGCCTTATATAGGCAGGCAGCCAACAAGCGTTGGAGGCGTTGGGATGGGGACCCAATGCCGCCTCACGGTGACTGAGCTGCAGGCTATGGACGATATATGTATCGTAAGTAGGATTCAGTTAGCGTTGGAGCCCAGCGACAAATTTCTTGAAGATGGGCCCATAAGTAACAAAGACTGTTGAAAAGTTCAATATGGCGGCCGACAGTGGCATCATACCACCGAAATAAGTACCAAATTTCAGCCTTCTACCTACATGGGAATTTGGAGAATTAGTGACGTTGGAAAGTTCAATATGGCGGCTGACAGTGGCGTCATACCACGAAATAAGTCTACATTGGTTTCGGTTAGCGCAGGGTAGCCGCCTACCAAATTTCGTGAAGATGGGGCCATGAATAAGAAAGTTCAACATGGCGGACGTTGTTGACCGTTGTGACAGTTATGCATAGAATTTCGAAATGTAACCTGCCAACTTTTGTAAGTAAGCTGTAAGGAATGAGCCTGCCAAATTTCAGCCTTCTACCTACACAGGAAGTTGGAGAATTAGTGATGAGTGAGTCAGTGAGTGAGTGAGTCAGTCAGTCAGTCAGTCAGTCAGTGAGGGCTTTGCCTTTTATTAGTATAGATAAACAAATTAATTTTTTCAAGTTAGGGTGAAATCTCAACACATTATTATGGTATATCAGAATCCTTCTTTACACCATACACTGTCCTCACCTTCTAGCTTTCTTACGGTTGAGATTCTTTAGATGTATTACATGAGATGTGCCAAAGTCTCATGAGTATTCCATCTTTCAAGTACAGCACAGTTTCCCTTTGGAGTAAAGAAATTGCTGAAACCACTGTTGTGGCCACACCCTATCAGCTATTGGTTCTGGCTGTGGGCTGCCATATTGTAGCCAGCTCAAGCTGTAGCATAGTTAGAGAAGAGCAATTAGTCAGGGTGTTAGAAGGGTTGTGACACCTCCACACTGCAAGGACTGGGGGAGGAGCGTATCCAGAGAATTACCTTCCGTGGAGTGCTATGTTGCAGCCACCCTGGGTTGCAGCGGTGCCTTGGACTCCCGCGGGGCTCCATGGAAGTTGGAGTTTGATATAGCCCTTTTGGAATTAATCCGTGACACCAGGGGTTTATGAGTCCTTACAGGCAGTTCTTCCACCACACCTGGAAGTGCTGCGGAGTGTCAACGAGCACCTGGAGCACGTCCGGGTGCCTTATTAAAGGAGCCAGCAGCCACTATTTCAGGAGCCAAAGTTGAGAGGAGGGAGATGAAGCTTTTCCAGAGGAGAAAGAGAAAGGGAAGAAGGAGAAATTTGTGTTGTGTTGTGCTTATGGAAATGGGGGAAGGCGTTTCCCACAAGGAAAAATAAAAATAAAAAAATGTGTGTGCCTTGAACATGTGTCCCACCCCTGTCTGTGTCGGGTTTGGGTGGTGGTCCACAGGGTTTTTATAGGGAGGAATAGAGGTCTTGTTATTGGCCTTTTAGCTGCACATAAGCCCATTCTCTTGGTTGACCAGTGGAGCAAAGTTCTGTCCATTAACACTAGAATCCTGAAGCCTATGAGAATACTCTTAATCCCGCCCACCTTAAATTCCTTTGCTCTTCTCCATCAGTGTCTTTTGTTTTGTAAATGTGTCGATCAGCCCAAGCAGCAAACAGCCTGCTATTCCATCCCCCCAGGCCCCTTCCCCCCACCACCAATGAAGCTCAAGTTGCAGAGAAGATTCTCAGAGCTCGTTTATCTGGGTGTGAGGTGCCTAGAATTGTAGAGGGTAAATAATATATTGTCATTTGGAATGCATTTTATATGTGTTCCGTGCCTACAACAATCTGTGTAAATGTAGGGTCAAATGCGAGGCAGGAATTGTTGAACACATAACTAAAAAAGAAATGTTTTTCATATTTTAGTAATAATTAACAAAATGCAGACATGAAGTTACTCATCTTGAATTTAGTACATTTTATGCTTTAGAGAAAGATGTCCCGGGCCGTTGCATGGTCTGGTATCAATCATGTTATCGGCTAAGGCTGCAGATTCTGCATTCCAAAGGGAGGGCCTTTCAGGCAAAGTGAGATTTTTAGCTGGCAGTAAGTGTGTCTGGCAGCAATTTGCTAAGCCAGTATTTGGGTTCCAGCATGACAAAATGGATAATACCATTTTGTCCTAGACATCACAGATGCTGGCTTCTGGTCTTGTAGCTGGTAACAGTTTGGATGGTCATTTTCAGCTTAAGGACAACCACAGTACACATTTTGATTGTGTGAGGGTCCATCCCAGATTCCTTTGAGCACAGAGACGACACTTCTGGTCCTGTTAACATATGGCTTCTTTTTTTGCACAGTACAGTAGTAGCATGCATTTGTGTATGTAACTATGCATTGTGTTACTTGTGTTATAACAATTATTGATGAATGATAGCTCTTGATGCAGTGTTGTCTAAGCAATTGGAGATCACAGGCAGTCAGCTTACACTTGCGTGCTTGCCCTTTACACACTGAAATTTTTCCAGACTCCTTAGATCTTTTTAACTATATTTTGCACTTGTTGAAGGTTAAATCACACAAGACCACTTCCAGTCGTTTTGAGAAACATTGGTTTTAAACTTTGATTATTTTTCATGTCATTTGTGGAAAATTGAAACCTTGGATCTTTGCGCTAAATGACTAGATCTTTCACGGGAGCAGCTTTATGATTATAATCACCTGTTGCTTCATCGTTTCTACTCACATGTTGTTTTATTTTAGCTCATTATTGGTACCTAAATTGTCCCTATCCAACACTTTTTGTGAATTTGTTGCGATGCTAATGGCATACTATGTTCACAGAAGTGAGCTGACCAGACTAAGTGTTAAATATCTTGTCTTTATGTTTGTCTATATGTTTGCTGCATGTATTCCAGTGCCTAATGCCATCTTATTTTCTGTTTACGTCTCTATTTAGGTAGCTTCTCATCTATCCTTGAAAGGGCTGTTTGCTGATTAATTGGAATTTGTTTAGGATTTTGTTGGCTTTTTATTATGGCTTCCTGAAGCTGGCTTTGAAGCTTCTTTTGCATGATGAAAGCGCACCTCATTCTGATAATTTGATCAATTTATCTAATTTAACTCTACCATAAGTCACCAATTCAGTATACAGGCATCCGGAGAAGTATTCTACAGCTCACTTTTTTCCACATTTTGTTATGTTACAGCCTTACTCAAATGGATTCAATTCATTTTTTCTTCAGAATTCTACACACAACACCCCATAATGACAACATGAAAAGTTTACTTGAAGTTTTGCAAATTTATTAAAAATAAAAACGAAAATCACATGTACTCAAGTATTCATAGCCTTTTGCCTACATTGGCAGCAATTATACCTACAAGTCTTTTGAATATGATGCACAATGCGCGCACAGTATCTGCCAGTTGCCCATTCTTCTTTGCAGGACCTCTCATGCTCCATCAGGTTGGATGGTAGCGTGGTGCAAGCATTTAAGATCTCTCAGGATGTTCAATCAGATTCAAGTCTTGGGCTCTGGGCCACTCAGGACATTCACGAGTGTCCTGAAGCCTCTCCTTTGATATCTTGGCTATGTGCTTGGGTGCTGTTGCCTGCTGAAAGATGAACCGTCTGCCCCAGTCTGAGGCCAGAGTGCTCTGGAGCAGGTTTTCATCCAGGGTGTCTCTGTACATTGCTGCAGTCTTCCTTTATCCTGACTAGTCTCCCAGTTCCTGTCGCTGAAAACATCCCCACAGTGATGCTGCCACCTCATGCTTCACTGCAGGATGGTATTGGCCTGGTGATGAGTGGTGCCTGGTTTCCTCAAATGGATGCCTGGCATTCACACCAAAGAGTTCAATCTTTGTCTCATCAGACCAGAATTTTGTTTCTCATGTCTGAGAGTCCTTCAGGTGCCTTTTGGCAAACTCAGCTTGGCTGCATGTGCCTTTTACTAAGGAGTGCTTCCGTCTGGCCACTCTGACCATACAGGCCTGATTGGTAGATTGCTCAGAGATGGTTGTCCTTCAGAGGACCTCTGAGCTGTGACAGAGTGCCATGGGTTCTTGGTCACCTCCTGACTAAGGCCCTTCTCCGGACGCTCAGTTTAGATGGCCGGCCAGCTCTAGGAAGAGTCCTGGTGTTTTCAAACTTCTTCCACTTATGGATGATGGAGGCCACTGTGCTCATTTGGAACTTCAAAGCAGTAGAAATTTTTCTGTAACCTTCCTCAGATTTGTGCCTCGAGACAATCCTGTCTCGGAGGCATTAACAATTCCTTTGACTTCATGCTTGGTTTGTGCTCTGACATGAACTTCAACTGTGGGACCTATATAGACAGGTGTGTGCCTTTCCAAATCATGTCCAATCAACTGAATTTACCAAGGTGGACTCCAGTTAACCTGCAGAAACATCTCAAGGATGATCAGAAACAGGATGCACTAAACCTCAATTTTGAGCTTCATGGCAAAGGCTGTGAATACTATATACATTGCTTTCTCAATTTTTTATTTTTAATAAATTTGAAAAATCTCAAGTAAACTTTTTCATGTTGTCATTATGGTGTTTGTGTAGAATTCTGAGGAAAATAATGAATTTAATCCATTTTGGAATAAGGCTGTAACTATAACAAAATGTGGAAAAGTGATGCGCTGTGAATACTTTCTGATGCACTGTATGCACTTATGTTTCCCATTATCAGTGTACATAGTCTGTTTTAGCATTTATGCTTTTATTGGATAAACACTTATAACCTTGGTGATAGCTGAACGATATCAGTGTATTTAAAAAGCAGACTGCACTAATATTATTTTAAGGCAATATCTTGGACGTGCTTGTACTGAAAACGTTTTTTGTTTTCAAATTCTTTAAAGTTTAAAATCTCAAAATGATCCTGGACTACATTTGCTCTTAAACCCCTTGAAGCTATTTTCCACTGACACAATATTTCCTCATTTTTATGCACGTCAAACCAACAAATTGAATTAGAAACATTATGATAGCTATTAGCATGTTATAAAGTTGTCTGAAATATGAACTGACTTTATTGAATATTGCAGTTACACAATGATGACCACCAAGTAATATTTCTACATACTATAGAATACAGTGACAACTATAAAGATTTAGGAAAGTAACAGGTTCTCAATTTATTTCTAGATGACTTTTAAATATTGGAATGCTAAATTGCACTGCTGGCAGCTGTTATAGCACAATACAAATATCTACCTTCCAACTATTCTTTGCTTACTGAAGAACGCTGTCACTTTTTCCCCTAGTATCATTAAACTACTGTTTTTTAAAGAATAGGCTCTGTTAATTGGCATACCAGTAGACATAGACATGTCATGTATTAAGTCTGCTATTTCAGATTACTGGTGTCACAGCAAAAGGCTTTCTGCTCTACCTTGAACAAAGTACCTGGTTGCATAGATTAGACTACTTACAGACTGGGCTAAAGATAGTAGGCAATTGCACAATTTCTTGCAGAACCTGCCACTTTAATTCTGCAAATCTCTGTTCTGTGGCATCAGCTTCTGGATCAAGAACATTATATTCTTTGTAGAGTTCCTCCATCTTCAGGAAAACTTGGGTTGGTAGCAGGATTGCACCCAGACACTGAAGAAAAAACCTCACACTGTTCAGTGTGGTGCTGAATTCACCAGCTACACTTGGGTCAGAATCGAGGTGGTTTGTCATGTGGTGAGTGCAGAACGCACTATCAGCGCATGCTCCCAACCTTCTTTGAAAATCTGCCTATGATTTCTTCCAGTCCAGTCTTGGATACGTTGATCTGGAGCAGGGCTATTCAATTACAATTACAATTCTGCCAGATTTTCACACCAAGAAATTTAGCTGGGCCAGACATTTTCAGCAGGCAGTAAGCCAGCAGGTAATGACAAATTTTAAATTTTTACAGAAATGAATGTATTTAAAAACAAGTAATGTTTATTAATTGCTTCCCTTTTAAAAATCTGACACAGGCACATCAAAAATGTATTAATAAAAACAACAAAAAGCTATAAAT
>NW_024383088.1:0-5981 GCF_016835505.1 Polypterus senegalus | reverse complement strand
TTCAACTTAACTGTTAACTATATGCACCTTTCAGTCTCTAATAATTACAAAGGTAAAACTCTACCGTTGGTCAGGTGGCTAGGATGTGAGGACAAAACAACCTCCAGACAATGGAATGCTGGACAAAATAAATGGGATGGGTTTCAAAGAAAAAAGACTGTCTACTGCATAAATATAGTCAAGTTGTTCTTTTATTTTTATGATGCACCAATCTTGAAGATTTGATGTAACAGGCCTCATCAAAAGATGAAATATCTCCATCTCTCCTATATCAAGGACAGCAAGAGAGTACTTTGATCAGGTAACAGTGATGCAGCTTGCCATCACAGAAAACTGGAAAAGCAAACGGGGCAACGTCATGGTCTTTTATATCTTTATCTTTTATATCTAGGAGATTGCAGTATCTGTTATATTATATTACAAATGGCACACCAAAAAGGAATTGCTAAAAGGCCACAGTTTTTAAACATTTTGGAAATGATCCATAGTATTGTGTTGGTAACTTTGTTGGTAAGCATTCCGGAAGTCTTACCAGTTTTACTTTCTGATATGAAGTATAGGAAAGTATTGTAATTGATGTTGAGATTTTGATGAATCTCGAATTTTAGACCTCCCTGACTTTCTCATATATGTAAGTTTAGGGAATGTATTGGAATCCTCCAAAAATTCCATTTTGAGATTTTGGTGAATCTCAATGTTTTAGACTTCCCCAAGTCCGGAAATTCTATTTTTGGAATTATGTCTGTGTGTGTGTGTATATGTAAACATGATAACTTCAGTATGCTTTCACATAGGTCAACCAAATTTTGCATACAATTAGGTACAAAACATAGATTTCTATCAGCTTTTGGGCTATTTCCATTAACCAGAAGTGGTACTTTTACTTTTTATTCATGCATCTGCAGAGTCCGATTTATTCAACTTTACTTTTTATAATTATTGTTCAATATATTATTAATTTGATTTGTTGTTGATGGTTCCTTAATATGCATAATATAAAGATATAATCATTGTCTTGAAGTTTACTCCTCAAATATCCATCCCATATCTGAGTATATGAGAAAGTCTAGGGGAGACCACTCCATATTTTTTTATGCTAGGATCTCAGAATATTAAACAAACCAATGTTTAAGGATCAAGATTATGATTGGAAGTCTAGGTGGACAAGGCACTCCAAAATATAAGAAGGAACAAGGTTTTTCAGAGCTTTATATTATATGATTTGTTAAAGAGGGACAAGAGACAGAAAAATGTTTGAGGTAGCCACCCTGTATGCTTGGTATTAAATACTGTATGTTATAATTGAAGTACAGTGTAGTCCCTAAGGAAATGCATTGAGAATAGGTGGGCTTTTAGAGAGGGAAGACAGGAAGGGTTGTGCTTGTAGGACCGAACCCAAAAGTGATGTCAGGCTAATCCTTCTTTGGAGGGTCTGGAGAAAAAGGAAGACAGAGAGAGTCAGTACATATAATGCCACCCTCTGGCCCGGTGTAGAAGTACAATCTCTTAAACCCTTCGACTGCCTTCCATGTATGTGTGTGACAGAGTATATACTGAGACGTATATGAGTTTTTAAAATCAATTCTGAAGAACACAGTCAACCAGTCGAACGATACCTAGAAAAGTAACATGGTTAGATTTGGTCTTATTTGGTTAAGATTTTTGATGCTTCTTTTCGAACTAGCAGCAGCCATTTTATATCTGTCTTAGGTAGTCTAGTAGTATTAGGAGTGCATTGCAGCAAGTTAAATCAAAAGCGTGCATTAGTTTTTCTGCATTTTAAAATGATTTTAGAGGTCTAAATCCTGTTATTTTTATTAAATGAAAAACCCCACAATATTAAGTAATTTGGTTAATATGTAATGCTAAGTTTAAATTTGATTCCATAATGACACATACATTCTTTACTTTTTTTCATTTTTGTCAACAGGTAAAATCTCTTTTTTTTTCCCTTGCTTAGTTTGAAGAAATTACTACTCGTCCATTCAGTAATGCTAGTAAGACACTGGATCAGACGCATAGAGTCTCAGAGTCTCCTGGTGCTCTAGATAAATAAAGCTAAGAGTGATATCTACATAGCTTTGGTAATTCACATGCATAATGAAAATAACAGTGGGCCAAGATTTGATCCCTGAGGTATGCCATATATAATATCACGGATCTCTAAAGTATAGTACAATAATCACAACTTAAAGAGAATTTTCTACTTGGTATGTTAAACTGAAACCAATTTAAGACACTTCCAGAGGGTTCACACAATAAATGAGCTGATAGACATATGAGCCCCGACAAAACCACGACAGACAAATGCGCGCTGACAAAATCGTGACAGAGGCCAAGAGGGGAGCGATAAAGGATTATGTACACATTATGTGCTAGGGTTATAACTGTTATAACTGTGATGGCATGCACGAACAAATAACTCAGTCGAGGGTTGGCATAACGTTGTATACAAAGCAGGATTACCAGCAGTTAGGCAGCCAGCAAGTCTAAATACGCTCAACTATCAAGACGCCTTGCTGCAATTTTCCTACATATGCAGGGCATGATTTTAAGGACTATCTGCGTGCCGTGCTGATGGCATGCCACGTCTCATAATATTGACTTCTAAAATAAACATTATTATATATACTTTAAACTAGTAATTCATATTTAATGAAACTTTCGCAAATTTTTGTCGATTATGATTTTGTCTGCGCGATTTTGATGCCGCATTTTAATCACCGCCTTATTTTGTCGCTCATATGTCTGTCACTAAATTTTGGGTCACACTCTGGAGAGACAATCCCACTGACTAAAGTATTTCATTAGACACTAAGAGAACAAACCCACATATGTGGCTTGCATCAGCTTTTACTTGCAGATCATTAATTATTTTACACTTTCTCTACTTTGACTTGGTTTTAATCCTGGCTGAAACCTATTGAGAGGATATTTTTTATTCAAGTAATCATCTACAGTAACTGCTGAAAATCAGATTTTTGTTAAATTTTATTGAAAAAAGAAAGCTTGTTGACAGGTCTAAAATTGTCCAGGTTATTTCTTTAACTGCAGCAATCTTTAAACAATCTAGAAAAAGTGATAGCACTGAATGAATAGCTGACAGCTTCTAGTGCCCTTTCAATCAGTACGCCAGAACCCTTTGGAGCTGGATCAAAGACATCAAAATGGATGGTTTTAACTGTGTTAAGTATTTCATGAAATTCAGATGGAACTGTTCTAGAAAAAAGTGTTTTGATTAAGATTAACAACCAAGGGTCGATTTTGAGGTTTCTATTCTATTACATCTTGTATTTCATTTTCTTTTAAAAAATGCAGTAATAGTATCACTTTATAGCCTTGACATTTTCAGGATCCATTCCATCAGTGGGGCTGGGTTCAGTAGATTGGATTTTCTGCATTGTTGTTTATAAGTTTAGTAAAGAAGAGCTGTCTCTCACAGGTTGCAATGGGTTATATGAGCTCTCAGAATTTTATAGTGAATAATCAATTTACTTCTATGTTTTTATTCAGGCTTTAAGTTTACAAAACAAACCAACTAAATTGAGGTTCCTGGAGCTGTGAGGCTACAAGTTCTATAGTAACTAATCCCTGTGTTGAATTACCCTTACAAATAAAAATCTTTATTTGAAACAGATTTTTCACTTGATAAAAAAGTAAAATATATTTCATATTTACACATGTTCAATAAAAATGTACCAGTAAAATGTAAATATCTTTTAGTTTTCCAACTTGCCTAGGTGTCGGACTTAGATCAGCCAATGAGAATAGCGCCCTAATTTGTACAAGTATGTCTGAGCACACAGAGCCAGCCCAGAGTAGAGGCAAAGATTATAATAAATGTTCACAATAAATCACATTTTGCTATGGATTCTGCCATGGAATAATCTAAACTTAAAAAAATTTAAACTGTGCTCACATCAAAGCTAAACAGAATTTACTGATGAGCCTTATTGCAGCAATAATCTTTTCCTGCTCTCCCAAACAAATTGTGTCATTTGGTGCTTGCAGAGTCTTGGGTGCCTCATAATCCATGACACCTAATTTGGTAAAGGTTTCTAGGTGCACAGTTCCCTTGTCACTAAAAATAAAATTAAAAGGTCTTCAGTCTCTGCAAAAATACTTTTTTCAATCAGGCTACCACACATTCACCACAAAAATGAAAAATATTTATGTTGTATTCAACAAAAAATTCTTCCTGTTGACATCAGTGACAGCAAAACTCAACTGTAAAGTAGTGAGGTTATGGAAGTGCAGAGAAGGAGCTCCCCTGAGTGCCTTCTGAATAGGGTGGAAAGTGAAGAGCAAAAGGATTTCTACCACTTCTCACATTTATGATGAAACATTGACATACTAGAGGAGAAGAATACTGAGAACCCTTGTTACACCACTATGGGAGTGCAGCTTAATGCTCAACAAAACTTCACGCTGATCATTTAATGACCATCTAAAAAAAAAGTTGGGCAAAGATTGTGCCATTTCATTCTGTTTATTAGATGGAAAGGCTCAGTTGAATGGCCCATTGGATAAGACATATAACCATAGACATATGACTATAGCCGTTATATATTTTGTTAAGGCCCATTTATACTCTGACACCGGAAGCTGCTCACCCGGTCACACATGGAAGATGCATTCTGGTTTTCTCAAACATTCAGTGTGTACCCTACATGAAAAGCAGAATCTCCTGGCTTTTCTCCCAAAGTTTTTCTCTGCCTTTACAAATCGATCTTGCATATGTTTCCATTTCTGCCTGCACAAACTTTCATCTTTTCCAGGGATCTGTGCAATTTCTCACTATGAAATTGTCCCATTTGGCTCTCTCTGTGTGCTTTTAATGTATTGATGCATGTAGCAACAAACTTCACGTTTCTTTGTGTTGCTTTTAATAAAAACAGATGTAAATTATAAATTTACTATAAAAACCAAGAGATGAAAGGGCAATAGGCAACCTTGCTTGAGACTGGGCTAAGTGGAAAGGCCTTTTCTGAATGATTCTATTACAGGTTATTGTTGATGGCTACAGTATCTACAGGACATAGATACTTTCCTGTCTTGCAAAAGAGTCATCTGCTATGAAGATCAGACTGTTTTGATTAGTATCTCATCAATATGTGATATTGTGGTAGAGAACTCTGCTTCCTTTGAAAATTAACAAATTTGGGACATTGGTTTCTAATTAGCAAACAGTGTTATATATTGTGGACACTTTTTCTCTAGTGTCATTTCTTGTGACTGAAGACAGAGAGATATAATTAAAGTTAGTAAAAAATATTTTATTAATACACACCAGGCAAAGGTAAGAATGACAGAGAAGGACAAGTCCTAGGACACCTGCCCTTCATCTGCCTCAGGTGTCGGTGTCCTAAATCTTTTATAATGCTAAGCTGTAAAATTTGACCTTATGACTTTAGTTGCACAAGAATTTCAAAAACATTACATCTTTACAATAATTTTGTTTGGATCAGTATTACACAATTTTAAAGGTCATCAGTTGGGCACTTGTAACTTCTTGTTACAGAAAACAGAAGCTGCACTTGTCGAAGACAGACTTCTCGTGGCCCTTGTCACACACACCAGATTTGATCAATAACTGATTTTTATTTTCCACATTCCCCTTTTATCAATCTGGGCATGACAAAGAGTGAAGAAAATTCAGAAGGTGGAGGTAAGGGATGGGAAGGAGGAGGAGAGGGGAAAGGGATGAGGAAACTGAAGAGGCAATTTGGAGCATATGTTCCTCGTGTAGCATATAGGCCTTGGCTATAGAAGCAGTGAAATATTTGGGTATTATATAGCGAATAAGAGGAACAATGCAACATCCGATAAGTAAAAGGACAATGAATACTACTGCCAAAGAAATAAATACTGATTTTAGCCTTTGGCCCCATGACCCAAAGGTGGACATGAACCATGTCCAACGAAAACCCAAAAAAAGGGTCAGAAATGGCCATGAGTTTTGGTTGGCCATGAAAGTACGT
>NW_024383087.1:0-41670 GCF_016835505.1 Polypterus senegalus | reverse complement strand
TCTTTATTTGAAAACAGCAGTGTCAGATCAGGGCAAGCGTGAACGCAAACTTTGGTGAGCACTATAAACTTACAGCAGTTATTACAGACGTAAATCAAATGTATGTTTTTATTGCATAATATTAACAATAATAGCAGCTCTCTACTCAAACTTAAACTTGAGAGGCTGACCGCATTGAACCCAGAAGCTCTTGATTGGGAGTCAGCAGTTCTTAGTATTGCACCACGCAAGCTGTCGCATCAGCTGCCTATAATAAGCTGCTTTCTTTTTCTTTTAAGCGTTCACGCTCGCCCCAATCTGACACTGCTGTTTTCAAATAAAGACGCGCTATAACAGAGGTGAACTCAGATCAGGGAAAACAGAAGCCCTCCCTGCAAGAAACGTCCACTAACATATAAGAACAATGCAGCTGCATCAGGCGTAAAAGCGAAAGTCTGGCGTCATCCTGCTAATCACCTGTCCTTCAAAGAAACAGCATGGCTTACAGAGCTCACCAACGCTACACCATCCAGATCTAAACACTAGCGTGGTGTATGTGCCCAAAAAAAGTCTTAACTGCATTCTTGTACCATTGCTCACGTACTAAAGTGTCAGCAGGTATTTTTCGTGGCATTACACGTGTAATTTGTGAGCATGCCCTTGACGATCAAACAGAGGAAGCTCTGCAGTATACTTGTGACTTTATGCTGTAGGAAGATAAATAAATAAAGTAAAACTAAAAAAAAGACGTTAACTTTGACAAGTGCTATACATTTACAGCGGCTGTTACAGAAGCAAAGCAAATGTATGCTTTTATTGTATAATATTAACAATAAGAACAGCTCACTACTCAAAAAGTTTATTTTGTGAGATGTTAAGACTCGAACCCAGAACCTTCTGAATTGGAGTCAGCAGCTCTAACCTGTATACTACCCAAGAAGTCAGAACAAGAAGCAACACTAACCTGATTTCTTTTTCTTCGGTTATAGTCTTGGAAAAAAGCACATTTATCCTGTTATGTCTGTATCTTTTGTGAAAGTGTTTCTTTAATATTTGGAAATTAGGTTTCACACATTATACACTTCATGTCTACATTTTGTCAGTTATTACTAAAACATGAAAAACGTTTCTGTTTTAACAATGTGTTTACTGTGCATAGATCTATGTAGACACGGAACACACATGAAATGCAAGTGTTCCAAATAACGATATAGTATTTATAAAAGGTGTCATTTTGCTTGACTGCTCACTCTATACTACTCTAAGCAACTGACACGCAGGTAAACAGACTTGAGCTGAGAAAACTGTGCACCGGTGGTGGGATGTGATAGCAGACTGCTTGCTGTTTGCTGCTTATCAACATATTTAAAGGACAAAAGACGCTGACGGAGAGGTGCAAAGTGTTTTAAGGTGGGATGGATCTACGAGTTTATTCGTTGGCTCTTATAACAATAGAGTCGTACTTACAAGATTTAATTATAGGCAAGAAATTGTTATCTACAAAGAAATAATCAATTCTTGAGTAAGAGTTATGCACTGGTGAGTAGAAAGAATATGCCTGTGAGTTTGGGTTTTGAAATTTCCACGGGACTGATAAGCTGTGGTCAGTTACAAACTGTGTAATTGTTTTTGCAGTGTTAGATGTCCTCACCCCTTGGCAGGAGACCTATCTAGGTCTGGATTTAAAACACATTTAAAGTCCCCAGCCATTAAAATTCTATCAGTGTTCACATTGGGAATGGATGCAAAAACGTTTTTGATGAAGTCCCTGTTTTGTCTTGGTATAGTAATATATTACTTTAATTTCCCCTTTTGTATTATTAATATGTAGCATCTGTCAGAACGCCTCACATCTCATTGACTTACCACTGTTTAAAAGGTATTATAGTATATAACTTCTCTCCACCTTACCTTCTACATCTATAACCTCAGGCAATTAGGTGTAGTAAAAGACAAGCAGGAGTTAAGTTACAATTTAAACAATGTATTATTGATAATATTAATTAATAATAACAATATGCAAAGTACATTTGAATATTGGTAACCATACAACCTGATAAATGGTGATGTGCAGTTTCAGGTGGCACACAGACTTGTTAGTTACTGAAAAATGTCTCTAGTTAAGGCATCATTGGTGGTCAGCTTTCTTCAGAACAGACAGCATGCCTGTCTCAATATGGCTGCTGAGCTGTGCTGTTCATTGTGTTGTCCTTTCAGGTCATCAGTTTGGTAAGACAGAGAGATTCTCCTTCATTAGATGTTAGTAAGAGAGAGAGAGAGTGTGAGGGAGTGAGCAAATTTATAGATGTTCTGTTCAACCCCTAGAGCCAATAGGACATCATGGTACTTGAAGGCTTCTGATACAAACCAGTTCCAAACAGCCATACATCAGGCCAATGGGGGAATAGCACATCTTAACACCTGCCACCCCCCAAGACCATATGTTAAGGTAAAGCTTGGCAGTTAGGCAGCCTGGCTTTCCTAAGGGGGTTGAAAGACTTTAGCAGAGAAACCCTTGCCAAATTGATTTAAGGCACTTCCCCCAAATCCTGTCGTAAAATTCAAAGAGACTCAGTCCTGGTGAGGGTGAGGGGTTCTTAAATCATCAAACCACTGCTGTTATTATCAATAATGTAACACTAATATTACATTGCTTTGCCTAAGTTACAAATAAAGACATACAAAATATTTATCAAGTTATATGCAAAATCTCATATCACAGCAGTCCCTATCATCTACATTGGGTGAATAAATATTTATCAAAATCACTTTTATTAATGACAATCACATATCTCTTTTCAGGATCAGATACTACATCTGACATTACAAATGAGACTATTCTATGTATAAGAATTCCCACACCTCTAGTTTTCTTTGTATTGCTGGAGTAGAATATTTGGCCAGTCTAGTCTTTGTGCAGCCAAATCTGATCCTTGCTTAATAAGTGGGTATCCTGTAAAAATACCATTTTAGTGTTTAGACCTGTTAGGTGAGAGAATACTTTTTTCTCTTTAATTCGTGATTCAGGCCTTTAACATTCCAGCTCACAAAGTTAACCGTTTGTCATGGAGACATTGCTTCTAAATTTTTGTTGTCATTTTGTAGTCTTAACTTAAGATAAGACAACTTTGACCTTAATTTCCAATTTTCCCAGGAGTTATTGCCATGAAAACTATTGTTACGTTGGCACTTATAATTATAAGGATTAAAAGGATAGATTAGATATAGCTTGCTCTCTTTCTCTCCCTGCCTAGTTCCCCCGCCCTCCTATTTTGCCTCCCCATGTGAAGCTGGACCCCACTTCACAAAGTCCCAGTCCTCTGACATACCTAGAGACAGAGCACATCCAAAACAAAACAAGCCCCCCAGCTTGTACAGTATATGGAAAGTTGTGTACACACACTTTGAGCCTCTTTTTGTGCATACATCTGACCCTTAGACTGGAGTCACCTCAGCACTCCTGTACTGTGGAGCACATACAGTGCATCCAGAAAGTATTCACAGCGCATCACTTTTCCACATTTTATTATGTTACAGCCTTATTCCAAAATGGATTAGATTCATTTTTTTCCTCAGAATTCTACACACAACACCCCATAATGACAACGTGAAAAAAGTTTACTTGAGGTTTTTGCAAATGTATTAAAAATAAAAAAATTGAGAAATCACATGTACATAAGTATTCACAGCCTTTGCCATGAAGCTCAAAATTGAGCTCAGGTGCATCCTGTTTCCCCTGATCATCCTTGAGATGTTTCTGCAGCTTAATTGGAGTTCACCTGTGGTAAATTCAGTTGATGTGACATGATTTGGAAAGACACACACCTGTCTATATAAGGACTCACAGTTGACGGTTCATGTCAGAGCACAAACCAAGCATGAAGTCAAAAGAATTGTCTGTAGACCTTCTAGACAGGATTGTCTCGAGGCACAAATCTGGGGAAGGTTACAGAAAAATTTGTGCTGCTTTGAAGGTCCCAATGAGCACAGTGGCCTCCATCATCCGTAAGTGGAAGAAGTTCGAAACCACCAGGGGCCTCATGTATAACACCATGCGTACTATAACATGGCGTAAGCACAAAAGCCGAAATGTGCTTACGCACAGAAAAATCCAGATGCAGGAATCTGTGCGTACTCCAACTTCCACGTTCTTCCGCTACATAAATCCCTATCAGCGTGAAAACTAACGCTTTATGTTATGCCCCAACTCCTCCCAGAATTACGCCTCTTTGAATATGCAAATCAATATAAATCGCCCTTAAACTCAGCCTTCTGTGAAAAGACAATGAGGAAAGCACGGGGGAAAATATAAGAATTTCAGCGAATACCAAGTGGAGGCAAAGGAAAAACATACTATTTGTTCAAATAAACCGTGGTATAATAAACAAAAGGAAGTTGATCGAGTGACATAGCGTGCTGGAGAAACTTGAAAGCTCACGTTCACAAAATCGCACAGTGCCGGAAATTAAAAAGAAGTCACATATCAAAGTCGCCGTGAAAAGCGCGCGTATACTGTCTAAGTGTCATATAAAAGCTTATTAGGATACAGAGAAAAAAAGGCACACATTTGGGAAAAAGCACGAAAGGTCAACTTCAATCTCGACATTTCCACTTTAATCACGTAGTTTATTTTGTCATTAAAGTAGAACATCATAAACTTCATCTTAAAATCGTTTAATTAACCAGTTTCTCAAATCACATCATAATTAAAGTAGCACGTTAAATGATTTGTTTTATTTGATCTTCTATGTGCCTGTGTGTGTGAATCACTACTTGCTTATTAAACCGGCTCTCTTCCTCCAACTGGACACAGAATCCATTACATTTGTGATATTACAGCTCTCTGAATAACTAAAATACTGAGATGTATACGTGATATCATTTTCATGATGATAGGAGTTAAAACACGTTATTAAACATGTGTTTCACTTCGACGAAATCATTTATTGCAGCAGTACTCAGGGGCGGCTCTAGGCTTGTGGTGGCACTGGGCAGAGGAAGAATCGGTGGCTCCTTAGCCGCCAATGTCATGCACGGTGGATGGCCACGTCTGTTGCAGATACTGCATAGCCGCCTCGTGCTCATGACACAAGCATTTAACTTTTGCTGAAATTTGTCACTGTGTTTTTAGCTGTGTTGTTATTTTCTCTTTCTGTTTTATATTCAATATATATTGGCGTAGCCGTCACTGCGGTCAGTGCTTTTCTTTCCTCAAGTAACCGATCGCCATACAATCAGCTCTGTAATAGACGTTAAGCCATCTGTAAGCTTAGCGCCGATTCTTCAAAACGTTTAAGGAACATTGAAATATCTTTGTAGTACATGTTTAATTATTCTATCCTTAACGACACTCCCAGTGAAGAATATAGATTATTTAAATGAAGTTAAAGTTTTATCTGTATAATTTAATTAGCATATTTTGCTGCATGTCACCTTAAAAATGATATCGTCATCATATGTAAATACGCGCTTTATAAAGTGGCTCAGGTTGGGCGATATTATAACTGTAGTGCAAGTTTACATTGAGGTGATTGTAGATTAAGTGCATTTAAAGTTCTTTGGATGAAACTGTTTCTGAACCGCGAGGTCTGTACAGGAAAGGCTTTAAAACGTTTTGCAGTGGCTGAGACAGCGTGTCCATGAAACTGTATACCGACCATTATATTGTTACAAGTTAATTACAATCAGATACATGACACTAATAAACAATATGCGGTTAGTTTTAGTGTATTTATAAAGCCACGTCAGGAAAATAAGGAGTAATCACACAAGAACAGTACCATTGCTTTGACGCTGGGTGCCGCCAGTCTGCAAAACCGAGCGGAGAACTTGCGTACGACAAAGTATGAGGTACCGTGGAAAATTGCGTGGATTTACACGTGAAAAAGTTCTTACGCAACATTTCTGTGCGTACGCACCATTTATACATGAGGCCCCAGGACTCTTCCTAGAGGTGGCCAGCCATCTAAACTGAGCGATCGGGGGAGAAGGGCCTTAGTCAGGGAGGTGACTAAGAACCCGTTGGTCACTCTGTCAAAGCTCCAGAGGTCCTCTGTGGAGAGAGGAGAACCTTCCAGAAGGACAACCATCTCTGCAGCAATTCACCAATCAGGCCTGTATGGTAGAGTGGCCAGACGGAAGCCACTACTTAGTAAAAGGCACATGGCAGCCTGCCTGGAGTTTGCCAAAAGGCACCTGAAGGACTCTCAGACCATGAGAAACAAAATTCTCTGGTCTGATGAGACAAAGATTGAACTCTTTGGTGTGAATGCCAGGCGTCACGTTTGGAGGAAACCAGGCACCACTCATCACCAGGCCAATGCCAATCGTACAGTGAAGCATGGGGATTGCAGCATCATGCTGTGGGGAAGTTTTTCAGCGGCAGAAACTGGGAGACTAGTCAGGATAAAGAGAAAGATGACTGCAGCAATGTACAGAGACATCCTGGATGAAAACCTGCTCCAGAGCGCTCTTGACCTCAGACTGGGGCGACGGTTCATCTTTCAGCAGGACAACGACCCTAAGCACACAGCCAAGATATCAAAAGAGTGGCTTCAGGACAACTCTGTGATTGTCCTTGAGTGGCCCAGCCAGAGCCCAGACTTGAATCCGATTGAACATCTCTGGAGAGATCTTAAAATGGCTGTGCATCGACGCTTCTTATCCAACCTGATGGAGCTTGAGAGGTGCTGCAAAGAGGAATGGGCGAAACTGGCCAAGGATAGGTGTGCCAAGCTTGTGGCATCATATTCAAAAAGACTTGAAGCTGTAATTGCTGCCAAAGGTGCATCGACAAAGTATTGAGCAAAGGCTGTGAATACTTATGTACATGTGATTTCTCAGTTTTTTTATTTTTAATAAATTTGCAAAAACCTCAAGTAACCTTTTTTCACGTTGTCATTATGGGATGTTGTGTGTAGAATTCTGAGGAAAAAAATTAATTTAATCCATTTTGGAATAAGGCTGTAACATAACAAAATGTGGAAAAAAAGATGCGCTTTGAATACTTTCCAGATGCACTGTACTTCCTGTAATAATAAGATTATTTTCTCATTTTCGTTTTCCTTAAAATAAATTGCTTAAGATTGTGGTGGGTTGGCGCCCTGCCTGGGGTTTGTTCCTGCCTTGCACCCTGTGCTGGCTGGGATTGGCTCTAGCAGACCTCCTTGACCCTGTGTTAGGATATAGCGGGTTGGTAAATGTCTGACTGACCAAATTGCTCTAGAATTTCCTATTTCCAAAAAATACTGTGGTGGACATTGAAAAAGTCATCAGGAAAATAGAAATATATCTAGTATGTGTATGTGTTTTAAAATTCATTTTTTGTATATGTGTTTTTGCCTTTAATACATTCAATTAGTTGCTTTCAAATAAAATAAGTATGTATTATCCTCACGTTAATACTGATATAATTTGACATATGCCAGCCTGACCACTAGGTGGCATCAAATAATATAGAATGGCTGCAGTGCTTATCGTCAAAAACAGATGTCCATAGTCACCGCACTCCTTGGCGTTACCTTGCACTTTTCTTAGAAAAGCTACTCTGGACATTATTTGCTTTGGGCCACTAGGAGGCAGCACTGGAAACCCTTTAAGTATACACTGGGACTAGATAGAAGACTAGATACAATCTCATATTGTTTCCTGCCATGTGCAGAAGGGTAATCTGCAAATACAATTAAGACAAAAATCCCATTTCTAATCTGCTTATCAAGCTCATAGTTTCAACCTGGAAAGAATCAATATGTCAATTAATATAGAACTAGTACAGGGTAGAACAGTAGCTGTACCAATGTACTCCATTATAGTGTCACTATATATTTTTAACAAGCACTGCGGGCAAAGCAGAAGCCAAGTCTAGATAGAAGGCAGTGCCAGTCCCAGCAGTAATGAATGCAAAGTGCCATCTATTATAGAATTGGTCTAAAAGCAGGAACAACGCACATGTTGATCTTTTTTTTCTTTCAGTACATGTGCCTTCCCTCTTTATTTATACTGTATATCTAGAGACTTCTCTGCTTGTCTGTCTCTCTATGACGCAGTGCTCTGTCTGTCTGTGTGTTATGGATCTTTAAATTACAGTTATAAGGACACTTGTTCATGTTATTTGCAGTCTCAATTGTTAAAACATATTTTAAAAGGAGCATCCCACATGAAAATATAATGATCTCATTAACTGACAGTGCATACCAGTTTATACATTTTATGTCCGTTTGAGGTTACAAAGAAAATACATTAAATCATATATCAATCGACACACGCTGCACGCAGGCAAGTGGGCAGTGAGAGTGGAGATAAAGATAAATAGCGACCACTTGATGACAGTATTAGCTATAATGAATGAAAGCATGAATTAATCAACAGAAATAACCACGATTGACCTTTTAAACTTAACGATTTACTTAAGAAAAAAAAAAGAAAGAAAAACGCCCCAGCACGTAGAAAGCAGACCAGGGAATTGAACTCGGGTCTCTGAGGCACAGTTAGCATGCTGCACCCTGAGAAGGTAATCTGTTATCATTCTTGAACCTTTTGTGAAAGTGTTTATTTGATCTTTGGAAATCAGGCTTCACACATTCTATAGTTCCTGCCTACATTTTGTAACATGTATTACTAAAATATGACAACGTTTCTGTTTTAACAATGTGTTTACACAGATTAGTGTAGAAACGGAACACACATGAAATGCATGTTTTTCCAAATAACGATCTATTATTTCCACTCTAAAACTCCAGCAGTTAAGTGACTCCCAGATAATCATACAAGGCATGAGCTGGGAAAACTCATCTAAATTGGCACATTTAGAAGACAAAGGATGCTGGCAGAGAGGTGAGAACGGTTTTAAGGTGGGCTAGATCTACGAGATTTTTCTTAGACTCTGGTAATTCTAGTGTTAATGAGGACAGGGGTCCCATTCCATGGGGCCCTTGTGTGAAGTCTGCAAGTCTTTCTTGTGTTCTTGTGGCTTTCCTCCATGTTCTACAGATTCCTCCAAGGATATGCAGGTTGCAGTATGCAAACCGGTGATGCTAAACCAACCACTGATATATGTGTGTGTGTGTGTGTGTGTGTTCACCCTGCAATCAGCTAGTGTCTTGTCCAAGGACTGTTTTGCCTTAAGCCAGATGCTTTCTGGGATACGTTTCAGCTTCCCTGCATTAGTGTAGTGGATAAGATGGTTAGAAAATAAATAAATGGATAATATCATGCTTTTATCATGCTGTTGTTGGATTCTTCTACATCAGTAATCTTTACTTTATACTGCAATCCACTATATTATGAGGGAAGCATTTGAACTTATATTGCTGAAAAAAACAAAAAAAAAACCAAAAACAGAACAAAGGCAAAAAATGATTAGCAATTCTTATAGCAATTTCAGTCAGTTGGTCATTTTCCAAACCACTATATCCAAACTACAGGGTCATGGGGGTCTACTGGTGCCAATCCCAGCCAACACAGGGCGCAAGGCAGGAACAAACCCCAGGCAGGGCGCCAACCCACTGCAGGATACACACCCGCACACCAAGCACACACTAGGGACAATTTAGGATTGCCAATACACCTAACCTGCATGTCTTTGTACTCTGGGAGGAAACCCACGCAGACACCGGGAGAACATGCAAACTCCACGCGGGGAAGACCCTAGCAATTTCATTTTTTGACAAAAGTAAAAAGATTCACTTAGTGCGACAGCCAAGCCATAATCACATATACAGCTACACAGTTCATGCAAGGATTGGACAGTCAGGTCACTGAATGTTCAGGATAAAAATGATATCCAGCCTTCCTTAGTTCAAAATGAGTGAGGCTTTGATAAAACCACAAAATGGCAGATGCATGAATTCTCCCTTCTCTCAGTTCATTGTTAGCACACCCTCACTTCATTTCCTTTGTTTCTTCCCCATTCAGGATTTGCATACTGACGTCTCTCCTTAAAGCTGCTTGAGACATAAAGAGTGGAGTCACTGAGATCGAGACAGTTAAGCCTGTCTCTAAGACACAGTGGAGATGGATTTCTCACTTCTGTTTTTGGTGGCCTTCTTTGTGTTGATTGAAGGTGAGGTCTAGAAATAAATAAATTATTGGACCTGTTATGTGAATTCTACTAAGTAGTACTGTAATTGTATTTATGTGTAAAAAATAAACTAATTGTACTTTATTTAATCTCTTGTATTCTCTTCTATCCAGGGTCCTATGGAGATATCATCATGACTCAGTCTCCCTCAAGTCTCTCTGCATGGCCAGGAGAAACTGTCAGCATGAACTGTAAAGCCAGCAGCTCCATTTACTATAACAACTATGAACGTCTTTATTGGTTTCAGCAGAGAGCAGGAGAAGCTCCAAAACTCCTGATTTGTTTAGCAAGCACTCTACAGTCTGGGATCTCAAGTCGCTTCAGTGGCAGTGGCTCAGGACTTGATTATATGCTGACCATCAGTAACGTGCAGCCTGAAGATGCAGCACATTACTACTGTCAGCACGGCCGCAGTTATCCTCTCACACAGTGACACAGAGCCGTACAAAAACTTCCTCAACTTGTCTGTGCAGCTGCTGTTCTTAATTATGCTGGTGCTAAGAGAGAAGTCACAGGGTTGGCATACATGAGAGACAGAGAGAGAAAGAGAACAGAAAGAGAGTCTCCTGATCACAACATATTACAGAAAGGGCAGATTGTGCCAACTATATATATATATCAACTCAGACCTTGAATAAAAGCTGTCGTGTGATGACCTAATAGATGAGTTTGGCTTCAAAAAATGTAGACGTGCGTTGTTGTGATAGGCAACAAAGAGACTGAGGAAACCCCAAAACATTCACTTTCAAGTTTTGATTTATTTTGATAAAAGTATTTGTATTTGATGTTTAAAGTTAAGTTTGTGATGTGTGCTTTCTTTGTTAATTCTTTATTTATTGATGTTTTTGTTGTTCTAATTAAATATTCATGTAATGGATTCAGGGAGTGGCAGGGTGGGTGGGCTGGTTGACCCAAGCAGATTCTGCCTAGGGCCCTGGTTTGGCTAGAGGCAGCACTGCCTATAACAGAACTGCTTGGAGAAAGAACAGCGGGCAACTAAAGCAAACTGCACAAGCCAAAAAAAGGCATCCCAGACATAGTAACAAAAACAGCTTTGCACCAAGGTATTAAGACAGGAATATGATAGCTTCAATTATAAAGAAATAATTCAAATACTTATATAAACATACCAAGAAAATATAAAGATAAAAAATAAAATAAATAAAAGTTGCTTGGAGTTGTATAGAGTGAGAAGTCAAGCAAAATCACACCTTTTATAAATACTATATCGTTATTTGGAACACATGCATTTCATGTGTGTTCCGTGTCTACAGCGATCTATGTAAACACATCATTAAAAAAGAAACGTTTTTCATGTTTTAGAAATAATTAACAAAACGTAGACATGAAGTTTATAATGTGTGAAGCCTGAAGTCCAAATATCAAAGAAACACTTTCACAAACGGTACAAATATATCAGAACAAGTGCGCTTCTATTCAAGAATATAACTGCAGCAACTGCGTTAGGGTGTGACATTGAGATGCATTTAGTACCACTGCTTCTGTGGTGCAACAGTATCAACTGTTGACTAGTAATCAAAACTTCATGGGTTCAATCCCCACCGAGTCCATTTTGAGAAGTGAACTGCTGTTATTCTTACTATTTTAGAATAAAAACATACATTTGATTTCAGTCTGTAACAGCCAGTGTAAATGTATGATACTTGTAAAGGTTAGATTTGTTTTTTTTTTTATTATTATTATTCAGTTTCATTCTCTCTTTCGCATTCACAATCCTACCCATCTGACACTGCTGTTTTCACATAAAAACACACTATAGCTCTGCACTCTGTAGAAAGTAAGTAAATAAGATTCAATCTGGCTTTTATATAAGTAACATATAAATGTTGATGTACAAGTATAACAAAACAAGTGCACTTTTATTCAAGACTGCAGAACTTCCTGTGTTTGAGCGACATGGGCATGCTCAAAAAATACATGTGTAAAGCCACGAAAAGTGAATGCGACTGAGAGAATGAAACTGAATGAAATGAAACCCATCTGACACTGCTGTTTTCACATAAAGACGCGCTATAGCTCTGCACTCTGTAGGAAGTAAGTAAATAAATCCAAATAAATAACATCTGGACGGTGTATGTGCCCTAAAAAGAAGTCTGACTGCATTATCGTACCAATGATTGCAAACAGAAGTGTCTGCATGCTCTTTTCATGGCATTACACGTGTATTTTTTGAGCATGCCCGTGTCGCTCAAACACAGGAAACTCTACAGTGTACTTGTGAGTTTCTTTTTTGTTCGGTTATAGTCTTGAATAAAAGTGTACTTGTTTTGTTATACTTGCACATCAACATTTATATGTTACTTACATAAAAGCCAGATCGAATGTTTTTTACTTACCTCCTACAGAGTGCAGAGGTACAATGCGTCTTTATGTGAAAACAGCAGTGTCAGATGGGGGGGTAGGGTAGGATTGTGAACGCGACTGAGAGAATGAAACTGTATAATAATAATAAAAAAAAAACAAAGCTAACCTTTACAAGTATCATACATTTACACCGGCTGTTACAGACTGAAATCAAATGTATGTTTTTATTCTAAAATAGTAAGAGTACAAGCAGCTGACTTCTCAAAACAGACTCGTCGGTGATTGAACTCATGATGTTTGTATTACCAGTCAACAGCTGATACCATTGCACCACTGAAGCAGCCATAGTAAATGTGTGTCAATGCAACACTCTAATGCGTCTTGTTTTTCTGCGGTTATATTTTTGAATAAAAGAGCACTTGTTCTGCTGTACTTGTACCTTTTGTGAAAGTGTTATTTGGAATTCAGGTTTCACACATTATACACTTCATGTCTACATTTTGTCAATAAAATAAAACATGAAAAATGTTTCTGTTTTAACGATGTGTTTACATAGATCGTCGCAGACACGGAACACACATGAAATGTAAGTTTTCCAAATAACGATACAGTATTTATAAAAGGTGTGATTTTGCTTGACTTCTCACTCTATACAACTCCAAGCAACTGACACGCAGATAAACAGACTTGAGCTGAGAAAACTGTGCGCCGGTGGGGGATGTGATAGTGTGGAAGACGAATGTTCTCTTCGTTCCCTTGTACTAATTCATGTCTGAGAAGTAAGCTTTACAAAACCATGTAATAGCATGCTTTGTTTTAGCAAACAGAAAAATGTTTGTGCAAAGGACTCAAGGTCTGAGCATTCCACACATGAGTCTGCCTTATCACGTTTTCCCTTAGCTTACATCTGAACGCCATAACAAAAGGGCCAAGAAATCAAGTTGCATAAGGGCTTGAAGGGGCTAAAGGTTTGTGTATAATAAATGTGTTGACTGTTACATTTTATAATGATATTAAATTACGCATTCTAGGGGTATAAAACTGGACCCCACCCAACAGACGGGGTTCAGAAGAGCCCTGACGCTGTCATGTATATTTGATTGTCTGCTTTTCTGAAACTCTTCTCACCGTGACTCTGAAAATAAAGCTGCTTTATAACCACACCTGCTGTCGGGTCTGAGATTTCGTCCACAGTTTTGGCCAAGCGTGGGGCAGGAGGCGGCAGACGGCTCCTCGTGCAGGATCGTCCAGAGGACCGTGGTGGAGCCGATTCCGGCCGGATCGGGTCCAGCTTCGGTAAATGTAGGATTGGCCTGCCTTGGGCGTTTCCTGCGGGGAGTCCCTGACCTCCTCCTAGCCGATATGAGGCACGACTTGACGGGCATTTCCATGCAGGTGGATGGAGTCACGGTGAGTAGATCGGGGGATTCCTGTTAGTTTGACTGGTGTGCTGGAAGTAATATGAATATAGAAGGAAAAGGAATAAAAAGCATATGCAAAATAAAGAATAAGAAAGCATACTGTATGGAAAATACATAGGAAGGTTCTAAGGGCTCACGGAAAGTGACTTTGGGACCCTACGGAAAACGGCACAGTGTGAATGTTAGCTAGTCACCCCTGTGGAAAGGATTAGAAAAGGCGAGTGGCACGCTCCTATAATAATTTGAGGAACGGGGTGAAAGGGCGTATTTAGAGAATGTGTGTCTAAATAAACGGGAGGTCGAGTTTTCATCTGCTGTCTGGTCATACTCTTGTTTCAACGGGTTGCTAAGGTGACGGAGACAATACCCTGGCAGATTGACGCATACAAACCGTCTGATGAAGGGATCGGGGTTAAAACCTCCATATCCTGGACTCCACGGGGCGTATTGATGTAGGATTCTGCTGATGCGAATAAACGGACACGAAGTCACCTGAAGCTGTAATCCGGGAATAGGAGCGGACGGCGGGTGGAACGGGGTTTATCGAGGGCTGAGTCACTTTCTGCTGAGATCCTGCCACTCACTATGGGAAAAACAATCAGTAGCCAGTCAAACAGTCCCCAAGAGTCCTAAAACCTAACGTTAGAAGGATTATTTTCGGGGGATCGCCAGGCTCCTAGTGCGCTGTCGGGATCAAAAGGCGGGTCCCTTAGAAAGCTCATTGAAAAGAAGACAGGATTAAAAAAGCATGTAGGAGGTGGAATAAGGACAGTGGAGGTAGATGGCCAGTGGAAGGAACTGGAGATATGAATTAGAAAAATACTGTGCAGAAATACACAGGGTTGTTGTAATGGAGGTCCTTATCGGATGGATATTTATGACAGATGGGAATTGGTTATTAAAGACCGTACGTTGGAAGCGGCACAAAACGGAATGAGCTTTTAGTTGCTGAACTTAAGAATAGAAAGGAAAAGAAGAGCTGCTTATAGCTTTACAGAAAGTGTAGGCTGATACGGGACCCCAGTCTGAAGGAAGGAGGAGAAGGAGTGATAAAAAAAAAACTTTTATATCCAGTGCTCTCTTCCCCAACACTTTACCCACAACCCCTTCCACTGCCACATTCACTCATTGCCCCAACGGCTCCTGTGGTTACCGATGCCCCAGTTACTGATGATTTCTTTGATGAACAATATCAATGTGACCCCTCCTCACTTACAGATCCTGATGATGAGACTGACGGCCACTTGTTAGGGGCTATGGGAGGCTTTTCTAACTTACACAAAAAGCCCTCCATTTCACAACGTGCTAGAACCAAAACCCTCAGAGATAAGACCCCTGAAAACCTTACCCGTTTAAGTCCCCAAAACCTTTAGCACCCACATTTTCATGCCCTTTAATTGAGGTTCCTAACCCCCGACACGATCCCACACAATCCCCAGGAAATGCTAACCCCACTACTGTAATGATACATCGTAACTGAGATATTCAAGAGCTGAAAGACGTAGTGTCCGAATTGCCTGATCGTAAGGTAATCGGTGGGTTGAAGTTTGTGGAACAGGTGCAGCAACTAGATAATATGTACAAACCCAGTGCGCCGAGTGGACCCAAGTGCTACGCAGAAAGATGGGCACTACTTGGGCTACTGTCAATCATGGGCAGCATAATGGAGTACAGTGGCATTGGAATGAGGCATTGCCTCGTGGACAAAATAATGAGGGTCCTTTCCTTGCCAAATGGGAACTGTGAAAACTGCAATAGCTGCAAAATATAAAAAGGGCACCGACTGATACCTTTTCAGCTGCCAAACAAAAGAAAGATGAGACAGTAGATGAATGGGCACACCGCATTCAGGACTTGTTGACAAACCATTCTGGCTTAGACAGCCCAGATGACTGTAACAAGGCAGGAGTTCCTCCCTTTTCTGTCAGGACTCAGAAGTGATATTCAAAATAAAGTACGCGTCCTGTATTTGGATGGGAAAGTGCCACTTTTGATGAAGTTAAAAAAAAAGACAGCGGAGCATGCTGAACGACAGACTAAACAAAAGAGTCAGACACTCAGACCAAGTTAATCGGCACAAATGAATTATTATGCAGGTGGAGCTGCCTCAGGCAGGGGAGGGACGTGAAAGACGTGGATTTTCCGAGAACAGGGGCGAAGCCGGGGGAGAGGTCGTGGATTTTTACTTCCTAATCCGAATTCTTCGTCTGCTCAGCCGCCTCTCCCCTCAGATCAAGCACCTACACATCTTGCCTGTTACGATGGGACACTTCTGCAGCAATTGCCCACATCAGCTTCCTCCCCGCCTTCCTTACCTGAACCTGAGGATATTCCTTTCACAGGGACCCCAGCCACTCTTTTCAGTTGCCTTTGCTCACTTGCCATGGGACACAGATCCTTTATTGACTTTGCTGAATGGCACTGAAACTGCTTTTCTAGTCTGCCTCGAACGATACACTGACTGTTCTTAGTGCTTCTGGACAACCACATTTTTACTGGTGTCTAAACCTCTTCGGTTCAGCTTCATTTCAGTGGTTCCACTTTGATGCACCGGTTTTTTTTATTAAATCAGCTCTGCCCTGTTAATCTGTTAGGAAGGGATGATGACTAAGCTCTCCCTCTCTATTTCTCTAACCAAACGAGGGTTTCACTGTTCTATTCCTAAATTCCTGTGCCAAACCTCCCCCCACACTAAGCCCTCTTTTGCAGCCTGGACCCTGAACATCTCCTCACACACCATTCTTCTAAAGCCCTACACTCTTATATTCTTTTCCCCACTTGCAAGTCCCCAACCCCTCCACTGCACTGCCCAGTACTTCCCTTCTGAAGTGGACACACCTTGGTTAGAATCTTTTCTCTTTCAGGTACTAGCCCAGAGACCCTCCATATCCCTTGCATTTTTTCTCATGCACAACAGCTGCTGCTGTCAGTGCACTTCACATATTCCAAAGCGTTTTCTATTTAGGAGGTTCGGTTCCCCATGTTTTCTTTAGCCAATTATAGCACCGTTCACTGAGTTGAAATTGGGGATTGGGTGGAACAATGTTTCAATAGGACGGACTGGCTACATGTTGCTTCGGTATCTTTGATACCTCAGATCATTTGATAACTAAAGTTTGTGCTTCAAAATGATTTTTAGTACATCGTGCATTGTGCCGTCCTTCCCTTTCTGCTTTTCATTGCAAACCGCTCTCCCTCTTGGCTTTCCTCACTTCCCGATGCACTTTGGTCCCAGGGGAAAAATGATTATGGAAGGATAGCACACTGTGAGCCACTGGTGATTTACCCAAAAATCCTCCTTCGCCCGCATCGCCCCAGTATCCTCTGTCTCCAGCAGCAGAGGCTGGCATCTCCGCCGTACATTCCGATCTCGTGAAACGTGGAGCAGTCATTCAAGTTAAATACTCTCCAGTCAACTCCCCCGTTTTACCTGTTTAAAAGGCTGACGGTTCATGGCGTTTTGTTCAAGATCTTCGACACGTAATTCTGCAGTTTTCCTAGGGCACCTATTGTTACTAATCCTTCCACTATTCTTTCTACGATACCCTCGTCCGCCTGTTATTTCTCTGTTATTGACTTTGCTAATGCTTATTTTGTATTCCTTTGCACCCGACTCTCAATTCTGGTTTGCCTTTACTTTCCAAAACCGCCGTTGGACATGGACCGTTATGCCTCAGGGATATATTGTAGCCCTTGTGTATTGGATAAGCTCTTGCTCAAAATTTAAAAGGCTTTTGGCCGAAAAAGACAGTGTATTGATACAGTATGTGGAATGTTGTGTAGTACTACGAAGCAGATTGTGCACGGATACTCAGCAATTGTTATTATTTAGCAGAAAATGGCCACAAAGTTTCTAAAACAAAACTGCAGTTAATTCAAACAACTGTGAAATATTCAGGTCATGACATTTCTTGTGAAACGAGCTCTCTCTCTCTCTAGCGACCGTATAAACACCATTCAAAATCTTCCTAGACCAAGACATGTTACAAAGCAACAGGTTGTGTCTGTATTAGGCATTATAGGATACTGCCGGCAATGGATTTTAAACTTCAATGAAAGAGCACAGCTTTTGCAAACTTTAGCGGTCACCCCTGATCTCCCCTTTCTGGTCAGGTGGCATGGAATGATCAAGCTGGGAAGGCTCTATGTGACTTAAAAAAAAATGCCCTACTGTTTGCGCATGCGTTGGGACTGTTGACTATCTCGTCCATTCACTCTGTTTGTGGACGAAAAGGGGATATATGAATGCATTTTTACACAACTCCATGGAGAAAAACAAAGGCTTAGCCTATTTTTGAAAAATTGGATCCAGTGGCTGTGGGACTTCCAACCTGTCTCAGAGCTGTAGCAGCCACAACAGAGGCCGTGCTAGCCAGTACAGATATAGTGCTCATGAGCCCCCTAGTGGTAAAAGTGCCTCACGCCGTACACTCCATTTTAGTACAGGCTAAAACCTCACATCTCACTACTGCTAGGGAAATACACTACCAAAATATACTCTGTACATTGTCAAACGTTACCATAGAAAGGTGCTCCACCTAAATCCAGCTACATTGCTTCCAACTGAAAATCAAGGGGAACCCCACAACTGTCATGATAAAATAACTAAGGTTATAAAACCTAGACCAGACCTACAGGAAACACCCTTAGGAACAGGAGAGATAATTTTTGTGGATGGGTGTTCTTTATGATTGGAAAATGGAACACCTTCAACCAGCTATGCAGTGGTCAAAGGTGACCACCTGCTGGAAGCAAACCAATTTCTTCAAGTTTAAGCGCAGGCAGCTGAGTTGATAGCTCTCACCCGAGCTTGTCAGTTGTCAGAGGGAAAAATTGTAACTATCTATACTGATTCTAGATATGCTTTTGGAGTCTGCCATGATCATGGGGCATTATGGAAACTCAGGGATTCAAGACCAGTACTGGCAAGCCCATTCAACATAAAAAACTAAAAGAATCCCTCTTAGAGGCCATAACGAAACCATCAAAGCTAGCGATCGTTAAATGTCAAGCTCACACAGGAAAACAGGATCCTGTCAGTAAAGGAAACAAATTAGCTGATCATTTTGCTAAATGGGCTGCGTATAATAACACACCAATCTTTTATTCCAACAGAGAAATGACCAGGACACTGATAATCAAATTATTTCTTTACAGAATGCAGCCACGGACACAGAGAAGAAAATGGTCCAAAGAAGGGTCCCTCTCTGATGGAGTCTGGACCCATAAGCAAACTAACAAACCTTTCCTCCCAAAGCTTCTTTCCCAGGTATGGAAAAAATCGCCCATGGCCTAGACCATGCTGGAAAAGACGCCATGGTTCAAGATGTTGAAAAATATTGGGAAGCTGTAGGTTTCTCTACATATGCAGAGCAGTTCTGCAGGTGCTGTGCATTATGTCAAAAGTTTAATGTAGGAAAGGGCACCCAGGTAAGTCCCGCCATTACACCTAACCTAATGGGTCCATTCGAACACCTTCAAATGGACTTCATTGAATTAACACCATCAAAGGGGTACCGATACTGTTAAGTAATTGTTGATGTGTTCTCCGATGGGTGGAAGCTTTCCCTTCCAAACATGCAGATGCCAAACCTGTGGCAAAAGCTTTGATAAAGGAAATCATTCCTAGATGGGGAATACCACAGAAATTACAAACTGATAATGGCACCCACTAAATTCCATTATAAATGAATTAACCACCTGGCTCCAGATAAATGTGCATCATTATTGCAAATACCACCCCCAGAGTGGAGGTATTGTGGAACGATGCAATGGTACCTTGCAATCTAAATTGGCTAAAATCTGTGAGCAAACAAATTTAACTTGGCCTGATGCTCTGCCTCTGGCCTTGATGGGATTAAGGGGAAGAACACATTGGCAGTTAGGGCTGTCGCCATTCGAAATTCTGACCGGATGGACCATGCCAGTCGGCATGGTCATAGGTAATGTTACACTGCATACTGTGGACAATGATCTTCTTTCCAGTCTTACAGGTCTCCGAGCTTCTCTGAAGGAAGTCCACGAGCAGGTGAATCAGGCCTGGAGAACTAGTCCTCCATCAAAGGACTCCCCGATTCCATTAGGAACCTGGATTCTGGCTAGAGATACTCGAAGGAAACATTGGCATCACCCTCGGTGGAGAGGACCGTTCAAGTTCTGCTGTAGACACCACATGCTGTTAAAGTTGAGGGACTGCCTGCTTGGATTCACATCTCACATTGCAAAAGATGGCACCCTTGATTGTGGTCCTACTATGTCTTTCCATCCCCTTGTCGACTGCTCTGGTCACCTTGACTTTTCCTTTCGGAATCACCACATCAGTTCAGGTGGATTTCTGTTCTATTATTGACTGTGGGACTGATCGACAAATCCAGTGGAACTGGTCTGACAAATGTGTGTGTAACTGTTACAAACTCTGGATTCGAAGTAACTGTGACATGTGGGACTGGGTTTTGGCTAATACTGGAACTGATGACTGGGGTTTATCAACCCTATAAGGCCCAGAAGTATGGTCTGAAATATCGTTTTCTATTATAAAAGGACATGCCCCTCATGAATGTGCGAATACCATTGTAACCCTTTGATCATTACTCTGAAGAACCCTTCTTTACATGATTCAGGAACCTATATTTTAGGGGCATGTGTATCTGGAATAGATCCTCTAGGGAGATTTCAAATTAAGGTTGAGAACCCTGTTACTAACACCTCCCATTTCCCCACACACACACCTCTCTCTCCTACCCCTGGTCCAAACCTGGCCCCTGTCAAGGTCATGAATATTTCCACCTCTTCTTCCACTTTTCGATTGAAATTGGGTATGGGGATCAGAACCGTTGGCTGCAATGGGTATTATATTCGCTAGACAAGTGAATCAATCTGATTGCTATGCATGTGCTATAGCTAGGCCACATTTGGCCACTGTCCCTTTTCCTCTTTCTAACATATCTGATCCTACTGGCCTTCCTTGCCTACTTGCCCTTTTTATCTCTTCCTCTATTCCAATCGACTCTAATTACATTACACTTTCTCTTCTTTTCCCCTACTCTTCCCATGACTCCCCGATGCCTGATGAAGGTATTTATACCTGTTTTTAGAAACCTCACTTCCTCTCGTGGCACAAATGTTGGTAATATCCCATCCTCTTTTGTTTCCAAACTTTTCCGATTAATTCTTCCTCTTTAGCTTCCAAATTATCAATTTTTCTGATTACTCAGAATACTGATATTTGGTGGATGTGCCATAGGTCTAAATTGCTTGACATCCTTCCACCTGACTGGACTGGCACTTCTGCTTTAATACAATTTGTTATGCCTTTCCGACTTTTCCCTTTAACTGCCTTCCATGTGTCGACCATGTTTGGCCGACATCGTCAACCCCATTCTGTGGACCCTTCCCAGTTTTCCCTACATGGCCCTGGGGTGTATTTTGATTCCATTCGAGTCCCTCGTGGAGTCCCTGATAAGTTCAAGGCAAGGGACCAAGTTGCTGCCGAATTTGAGTCTATTTTTCCTCAGGTTACTATAAACAAAAATGTAGATTGGATTAATTATCTCTATTACAATCAACAAAGATTCTTAAATTTTACTAAGAAGCTGTTGAAGGTATCCATGAGCAACTTGATAAAACATCCCTCATGACCTGGCAAAATCGATTGGCTTTAGATATTTTGTGCTATGTTTGGTGATAATAATACAGCTCCTGATGGATCAATCACCCGTGCTTTAGCTGATTTGACATGAACTAGCTACTAATTCTGACATTTCTAATCCTTGGGACAAATGGTTTATGTCCACTTTTGGGTCCTGGGGCCAATGGCTTAAATCAGTTTTCATCTCTCTTACGGTTGCTTTAATTGTTCTCCTGCTTGTAGCTTGCTGTATTGTTCCCTTGATAAGATACATTGTATCCAAGTATTTTACTGCCTCTATGGCAAAGGCTTACTTTTACACAAAGAAAAAATGCTTCAGATCAGCACAGCCACCCCACACTCCTCCACCCACTCCACTCCATCCCCCTCTCCTACCCTTTCCTACTCATCTCTCCCTGATCAAATATTTTTTGTTTGCTAAAAAAGGGGGGAATGTGGAAGACGAATGTTCTCTTCGTTCCCTTGTACTAATTCATGTCTGAGAAGTAAGCTTTACGAAACCAAGTAACAGCATGCTTTGTTTTAGCAAACAGAAAAACATTTGTGCAAAGAACTCAAGGTCTGAGCATTCCACACATGAGTCTGCCTTATCACGTTTTCCCTTAGCTTACATCTGAACGCCATAACAAAAGGGGCAAAGAAATCAAGTTGCATAAGGGACATTGAAGGGGCTCAAGGTTTGTGTATAATAAATGTGTTGACTGTTACATTTTATAATGATATTAAATTACGCATTCTAGGGGTATAAAACTGGACCCCACCCAACAGACGGGGTTCAGAAGAGCCCTGACGCTGTCATGTATATTTGATTGTCTGCTTTTCTGAAACTCTTCTCACCGTGACTCTAAAAATAAAGCTGCTTTATAACCACACCTGCTGTCGGGTCTGAGATTTCGTCCACAATAGCAGACTGCTTGCTGCTTATCAACACATTTAAAAGACAAAAGATGCTGACAGAAAGGTGAGAAGCAATTTAAGGTGGGACGGATCTATGAGTTTTTTCGTAGGCTCTGGTAATTCTAGTGTTAATAAATGAATACTTCTTGGTAAAATGTAGCCTTTTAAACTAAAGGAAAGGTTCACAACATTTGTATTGTATACATGTAACATGCTAACAAAGCTTTGGCAGCTACCATGACCACCGCTGTGAACTGAGAGCATTCCTGTTAACTCCTTTCATCTACATCATATGAAGAATGTATGTTAAGAGACTCCTTTGGTATGAACATAGAGAGTCACTCTTTCATTCCCTACAGTCCCATGTGAGTTACCTTTGGTGCCCCAAACCGACAAGAAGATTTCCCCTCTGGCTTTGCACAGGGCCTAATGATGATGTTTGGTACCTCATCTGAACTTTCATTCCTCACACTTGTGAGAAGGAAATACTAGAAGTCCAAACTGCCCTACAAAAAGGACAGTTGTGTGGTGTTTCAAATTTAAACCATAGATGGACAAGGCTCGCACAGAGCCAGATTTCCTTAATCAACAGAATTTTCCCACTAGAGATGAGTAGATGACGAATTTCAGTTTACAAACTACAGGAAGACCCCACAGATCTCTACAAGAAGGAACTAAAAAAGATAGTATATAGCTTTCCTCCTGACATCAGGGAAGAAGTAAACAGTTTAATTCCTGAGAAACCCAAAATGGGTTACTTCTACATGCTTCCAAAAAATCCACAAAGAAGGGAACCCAGGAAGACCTATAATCTCAGGAATTGGCTCCCTTTACAGAAAATATTTCAGAACATCCTTAAACCACTTACTCGCAATGCAACCTGCCACATCCAGGACACCACTGACTTCTTAAAAAAACAGTCTGGTACAGGCCCCTTTCTCATTTAAAGATGTACCAATGTTGTTTCTTGTCCTAGTGTGTATATAAATTCAGGGAACTCCAGTTTCTGTATTACAGTCTGCCTGAAGAAGGGGCCTGAGTTGCCTCGAAAGCTTGCATATTGTAATCTTTCTATTTAGCCAATAAAAGGTGTCATTTTGCTTGACTTCTCACAAGCAGGATTCAAAGAAATCATGCTGAGAATGAATATCCTTTTAAGTGGTGTCATTAATTCTCACAACCAACAGCTCTAGTAACTTTTCAGGCTAAGGGAATGTTTCTTTCAGTAACCTCATAAGATGAGAACAAGATTTTCTTTCTTAGCGAGTGTCAAATGTACCAGATTGTTGAGCTCCTTTTACAGTACTTTTTTGTATTTTTCCGATTTTTTTATTTCCAATAATCTCCCACTTCTTCCAGGCATTCTAAAATATTTCAAAGTTACTGAGTGGACGTGAGACATCAGGGAATGTGGGCTTGAAATACAAATGCAGACTGATTTTGCGCCTCTACTGATTTACTGTAGTTAGGACCTGAAGGAGAAGAAAGGCATTCTAGGGAGGAGAATTATTTCAGTAAATGAAAACTATTAACAAAAAAAGGAACAAAATCATAAAAATAAATAAAATTATTAACTGAGATACAAACCTAAAACAATACAAGCCTACTACTATACCTGAAAACACCAATTGAAATAAAATAATAAACTATAAAAAATATTTTCAGTTTTTTTTGGCATTTCCATACTTACACACAGGCTAAGCTGGGCTATTTGCACAGAGGCTACAGGACCCCCAAAATTAATCAAAAATAATAAATATTTATTTTTTGTTTTTCAAAGAAATATTTCTGTTGTGAGATTGGGTGATCAAGTCCTCTTTAACTCCTTTACTTTTATCCCTGAGATAACTCACTCACTGATAGCTGCTTGCACACCATCATCCCTGGGCTTACTTCTCTCTGGTGAGCTGCTGCAATACTGGAGACGACTTTAGCAGGGGCATTTGTGACAGCAGGGACCACTGAACATGGAGCATCTGAACATTAAACATGTGATTAAACTATCATTTTATAATATTGACAGTTTTACAGCAATGGACCCTAAAATCCATAGATACCATATTTCCCTGAAAATAAGACCGGGTCTTATATTAAGTTTTACTCCAAAATATGCACTTGAGCTTATTTTCAGGGAATGTCTTATATTTATTCATGTACAACAATCTATATTTATTCAAATACATTCATGTCTTCTTCTTCTGAAAATCGTCATAACTCTCCACTTTCAAACCCTGAATTCCAGCCTGAATTTCTTGCGACTCCAGCCGCTTTTAGGTCCTCCGGGATCGATGTGCGTGATTCGATGTTTGATGAATGGTTGGATGTGATGAAGCAAATGCCAATATAAAAATGCTTTTATATTCAAGCGTTGGATATTCCTCAACGTAATGACATGATATATTATAAAAGTCACAACTAAAAATGTTTGATAAAGCATTGACTTTCTCTCTCCTAATCCAGATGCGCCTTAAGATGTAGACACCGAGTGTGTGTTAGGACACTCATAAGCTGCAACTGATGGCAGGATCAAATCAAACCAAGACTGAATTACTAAGGGGAACATTTTTGTCATTGTTTGCATGTATGCATCAAACATCTGTTCAGAGAAGTTTTTGTGACATTGGATTCCGTGTCTTCTAACTACTGAGAGACTTCATCATTTATATGGAAAGTCATGGAAATACCTGGCAGACTGTCCAAAATGAACACCATGTTCGAGCGTAAGGGTTTTCATTTTTATATGGTAACAGAAGGTGTGGATATTTTCAAAACATGGGAGAGGACACTTCAAAGAACATCTAAACCTGGTTAATTGGCTATCAACAATGAATTACAGTCCCAGAAGCATTGGTTGGGGTCTGGTCCATTAATGTAGTGAAAGATGCTTAGTTGATTAAAAAGATCTGCGGTGGCAAGGCTTAATGAGACCAGAAATTCTGTAATACTGAATATAGTGGGGCTGTTGTGAATAACACATGTGTAATGTTTCACAGAAGGTGAGGACGGTGCCTTAAGGGTATTAGACTGGGGTGGTTTGGACCATCTCAGAAGGTGTGTGGGGCCTTAGGTGAGACCAGCATAAAACCTGGGAGAGGACAGCTGTGATAATAGGGAGTAGATGTTGTTGTGGGCAAAATAACTGGCAATGCTCACATTGGAATGGGTAGACAGCAGTCTGTGGTGGTGTGGAGGAGAGTTTCATTTATAATTAGACAAATGAGACTGACGTAAGACTTGAATGGGTGGAGTACACAGTGCTATGAATAAAATGGACAGATGAGAAAGGTGTAAGAGCAGGTGACTGGGGGGAAAGGGAGTGAAGGGGCTCTGAACAAATACAAATAGTATTATTTAATATTATCTACTGTTGATTTCTGCTCTGTACTTGTAATTTTTCTATTGCACTATTATATTGTATTGAGGGTTACTTGTGTTCTGTTCTGTGTATTGTATTGTATTTACCCCCCTTGTTTTGACCCCCACTGCATGGTCTGTCTACCTGGAAAGGGGTCTCTCTATGAATTGACTTTCCTGAAGTTTCTTCCATTTTTTCCCTACAACTGCTTTTTTTTTTTTTTTTGGAGTTTCTCCTTGTCTTCTTAGAGAGTCAAAGCAGGGGGGGCTGTCAAAAGGCAGGGCCTGTTAATAAAGCCCATTGCATTACTTTTTGTGTGATTTTGGGCTATACAAAGATAAAATAACTGTTTTGTGTATGCTTTATTAAATTTAGATTTTTATGTGTGTGTGTTAAAAGGAATTGCAGATCTCTAAGACTATAAGGTGGTGGTCTCCATTTTATTTAATAAAAGTGTATGATTTAATTAAAGAGAAATCACACTCCTCAGACTAACAGGAAACGGTTATGCCAGAATATTGAAATGGAGACCCCTTATAATAGATAAGCCTGAGAAGTCCAAGAAGAATATTCTGCTCTTGCTGTAGAAAATGTGAGAAATTGGTTGGTGTTTTCCAGACTAAAAATTTCACCTTCTCCTTAGGGTTGTCCTCCTATATGACAGAGACATGCAGATTAGTTTGACTTGTTATTCAAATTTGGCTTCTCTATTGTGTGCCTCCCATTTAGAGACCTTTCCATGGCTTATCTCTGCCTTTCCACATTTGATTAAACAACTTTAAATAATGAGTGAATGGTGGAAAAAAACTAATTAGAAAAGAGCCTTGTTGAGGAAAGCAATGACATTATACAGCAGAACTGTACTATTGGGGAATTCAGGGAGCATACTGGTATGTAATGGTGCCTGTTGCTAAAGCTCCTTTTTATGATCCTCTTTTTTTTCTAGAAGTACTACAGTTTCTGCCCATTGACTGTGAATTGGTTTGCACCCTCGTAGGAGGACTGGCACTGTCGCTATCGCTGTTCTACCTGATCTTTCTCATTGGTGTTACTACAGCTGATCTCTACCTGCATAAGGACATTTTGGAGAAAGTCTCCTCTCCTTGCACTGGTTGCCTATTAAAGAGATCTATTTTAATAACCTACTTTTAGCTTACAAATGTATTGCTGGTATCTTCAAGACTTAATTACCATTTTTTCATTTGTTAGTTCTTTGTGCTGAGGGTCCTCTAACCTCCTGGTTGTTCCACAGACACAATGGGTCACTGAGTCTTTTGTTCTATTGGGCCTTGTCTGTGGAACAAGATCCTGCAGTCTAGATAGATAGATAGATACTTTATTAATCCCAAGGGGAAATTCACATAATCCAGCAGCAGTATACTGATACAAAGAAACAATATTAAATTAAATAGCAATAAAAATGAAAAAAAAAATTAAAAAAATCAAAATAAAATTAATGTTAGCATTTACACCCCCGGGTGGAATTGAAGAGTCGCATAGTGTGGGGGAGGAACGATCTCCTCAGTCTGTCAGTGGAGCAGAACAGTGACAAAAGTCTGTCACTGAAGCTACTCCTCTGTCTGGAGATGACACTGTTAAGTGGATGCAGTGGATTCTTCATGATTGACAGGAGTTTGCTTAGTGCCCGTCGCTCTGCCACAGATGTTAAACTGTCCAACTTTAATCCTACAATGGAGCCTGCCTTCTTAACAAGTTTGTCCAGGCGTGAGGCGTCTTTCATCTTTATGCTGCCACCCCAGCACACCACCGCGTAGAAGAGGGCACTCACCACAACCGTCTGGTAGAACATCTGCAGCATCTTAGTGCAGATGTTGAAGGATGCCAACCTTCTCAGAAAGTATAGTCTGCTCTGACCTTTCTTACATAGAGCATCAGTATTGGAAATCCAGTCCAATTTGTCATCCAGCTGCACTCCCAGATATTTAAAGGTCTGCACCCTCTGCACACAGTCACCTCTGATGATCACAGGGTCCATGAGGGGCCTAGGCCTCTAAATCCACCACCAGCTCCTTGGTCTTGCTGGTGTTAAGGTGTAAGTGGTTTGAGTCGGAAACCATTTAACAAAGTCTTTGATTAACTTTCTGTACTCCTCCTCCTGCCCACTCCTGATGCAGCCCACAATAGCAGTGTCATCAGCGAACTTTTGCACGTGGCAGGACTCCGAGTCATATTGGAAGTCTGATGTATATAGATTGAACAGGACCGGAGAAAGTACAGTCCCCTGCAGCGCCCTGTGTTGCTGACCACAATGTCAGACCTGCAGTTCCCAAGGCAGCACATATTGAGGTCTTTCTGTAAGATAGTCCACGATCCATGCCACCAGGTGTGAGTCTACTCCCATCTCAGTCAGCTTGTCTCCTAAGGAGCAGAGGTTGGATGGTGTTGAAGGCGATAGAGAAGTCCAAAACATAATTCTTACAGCACCACTGCCTCTGTCCGGGTGGGAGAGGGATCGTGTAGCATATAGATGATGGCATCCTCCGCTCCCACCTTCTCCTGGTATGCGAACTGCAGAGGGTCGAGGGCGACGGACCTGTGGCCTCAGGTGGTGAAGCAGCAGCCGCTCCATGGTCTTCATCAGATGTGACATCAGAGCAACAGGCCGGAAGTCATTCAGCTCACTAGGACGTGATACCTTTGGGACAGGGTGATACAAGATGTTTTCCAAAGCCTTGGGACTCTTCCCTGTTCCAGGCTCAGGTTGAAGATGCGCTGTAGAGGACTCCCCAGTTCCAACGCACATGCCTTCAGCAGTCGTGGCGATACACCATCTGGACCCGGTGCTTTGCTGGCACAAAGCCTTCTCAGCTCTCTGCTCACCTGGGCTGCTGTAATTGTGGGTGAGGATGTCTCACCTATGCTGGTATCAGCAGAAGGATGGTTGGAGGATGCAGTACTCCGAGGTGAGAGTGGGTTACTGTGATCAAACCTATTAAAGAAGTTGTTCATTTGGTTTGCTCTCTCCACGTCTGTCTCGATGGCGGCACCCTGCTTCGAGCTGCAGCCAGTGATAATTCTCATCCCATCCCACACTTCCTTCATGCTGTTGTTCTACAACTTCTGCTCAAGCTTTCTCCTGTACTGCTCTTTCGCCGCCCTGAGCTGGAATCGGAGTTCCTTCTGCACGCACTTGAGCTCATGCTTATCACCACCTTTAAAAGCCCTTTTCTTCTGGTTCAAAAGGCCCTTGATGTCACTTGTAATCCATGGCTTGTTGTTAGCATAGCAGCGTACTGTTCTTACTGGAACTACAATGTACATACAGAAGTTGATGTAATCAGTTGTGCATTCAACAGCCTCTTCAATGTTCTCACTATGTGATCTCAGCAATATATCCCAGTCTGTAGTTCCAAAGCAGTCTCTCAGAGCCTGCTCTGCCTCAGGGGACCACTTCCTGAATGAGCGTGTGGTTGTAGGTAGCGCCCTCACTCTTGGTTTGTATTGAGGCTGAAGCAGAACCAGGTTATGATCTGCTTTCCCAAGCGCAGGCAGCGGGGTGACGCTGTATGCATCTTTAACGTTTGCATACAGTAGGTCGATAGTCCTGTTTCCCCGAGTGTTACAATCCACATACTGGGAGAAGGCAGGTAATGTTTTGTCCAGCATCACTTGGTTAAAGTCTCCAGCGATTAGCACAAGAGCCTCAGGGTGCTGTGTTTGTAACTTAGCAACTGCGGAATGGATGATGTCACTCAGTCTGTCCTAAGCTCTGCGACAGTAACTATTTTGAAAAACAATTTAAAAATGTATTTGTTTCAATGAGCTTTTGATAATTTATAGTAAGTAATATGTATTTCCGTCTTTTTCTTTTTTTATATAGAGTTTTAACTAATATGATTTTTTTAAGTTATTTATCTTGACTTGTAAAGCATCTAGGGACGACTGTTATTTTAGTACACTATATGAATAAAATCTATTATTTCAATACAGGTCCAAAGGCAGATAGCAGCCTTGAGGTCTTAGTTGCTGTCCCAGTAGACTTCCGTCTCAGCAGCCTCAACCAAAAATGAACTGCTTTCACATTTTTAATAATGCTTACATCGACTGTATGTGACTGTACTTTGTCAGATGATGACAATATCAGAGGGGGTCACAATGACCTCATGTTAACTGAGACAGACAAAGCATCAGCATGCCATTGTTGGATTGATTTTTGTGTCAAGACCAGCATGTGAATGTGCTCTTCTTGTTTGTCATTAGCAAAACAGGGACAGGCATTATGAGTGAGGCAAAATAATGTTAATATTAGAGATGTCTGCTCTATCAAAGTTTTCATGCTAAAAATGTCACTGATATAGTCACACATGCTGACTCATGCTGGGATCATTTTAACTCATTCATTAAATTCATTATTTTCAGACTCCAATTACTCTACATTGTCACACTGAGTAGAAAAGTAGAAGCCAATTCTGAATGGGGTGCCAGTCTCAAAACCACAGTTGATCAGTTTAGAGTCTCCAATAAAGGAAACTTACCCAACATTAGAGTAAAAGTACCTGGAAGTAAAACAACATGGACAGAGAGAGATTTTGATTCTCACATTAACCAGGACATTATAGTACAAGCACACACTATTTGTTCACCTTTGCCATAACTAAAATTTTCAAGTTTTGTTTTTTAATAACAACTTTTTTTTCATTTTATTAATTTTATTAAAATCAAAATTCCATACAAGCAAGTCAAGTTTAACAATACCAAATCAACCCCCACCCTTGAGAAAGAGAGCTAAGCCTGAATAGTAAAACAAGTAAAAGTAAGAAAATAGATAAGTTAACAAATGAATAAAAATAAAAGAATAAGAAAAAGTGAATTTAAATGCTTATTCTAAAATAATATTGATTAGATCCTGCCAGGCCAAACTTAACAAAACTAAATTCAATTCTACTCCCACCCATGAGAAAGAGAGGAAGGTCGACAGCCAGAGTCAAACTTTTGAGAGTAGTAAAGACGGAAAGGAGTCCTTCTATTCAATATATATGCTTATTTTAAAATGTTATCAATTAGATCCTGCCTGGTTTAAAAACGTTTAGTTTTATACTATAAAATAGTGTAGCGACCCGATGGCTGAGTCTTAAAGTTTTCAGAGCCGTGCTCAGCCGTGCACTTCCCCCAAGCTGGTCGTGGGCAGAATGCCAGCGCCATACAGCGCTGCACCCAGCTCAATAAGCCAGCGAGCACTCGTGTCCCATACACCGCATGACTCCGAGTGTCTCGGCAATCATTGCTTAGATGAAATCTTAGCAATAACACAGCTCTGTCCTGTTGTATCTCTTTATTAAGCAGATAGTCAGAAAACAAAGCTCCCCCTCATTGCAAAACCATTGCCAAGGTCATTAACGAAGCCACCTTTCTCATTGATGGTAACTATTTACAATTTAATAACCCCAGACGGCAATAACTCCAAATCCACCCCACCAGTTGAACACAAACACATACAACAATTACAACAGGAACAATAATTCGATTGCCTTGCTAATTTAACACAACAGTAACTTTTACATAAATTACCCACAATGCATCATGCCGCCAGCACTGGCTGCCGGGTCACTACAATAGTATAAAACATCAGTTACCCACTGACTTAACAGAGGTAAGTGAGGATTCTTCCAGTTGAGCAAGATAAGTCTATGTGCCAATAGTGAAGTGACAGCAATTACAGTTTGTTTGTCCTTCTCTACTTTAAGCCCAACTGAATGTCCACCAAACACAGCTGTTAGTGGATTAGGAGGGATTGAGAAACCAAAGCTGTCTGATAGGCATTTAAAGATTTTGGTCCAGAATGATGTTTATTTGGTGCAGGCCCAGAACACGTGGACTAGTGAGGCTGGAACTTGATTGCAATGTTCACAAGTTGGATCTTGCCCTGATAACAATAGAGTCGTACTTACAAGATGTAATGGTAAGCAATAAATTGTTATCTACAAAGAAATAATCAATTCTTGAGTAACAGTGATGCACTGGTGAGTAGAAAGACTATGCTCTTGAGTTTGGGTTTAGAAATCTCCAGGGGTCTGATAAGTTGTGGTCAGTTACAAACTGTGTAATTGTTTTTGCAGTGTTAGATGTCCTCAGCCCCTTGGAGGGAGACCTATCTAGGTCTGGATTTAACACTAAATTACCTTAGCCTACGAAAAAACTTGTAAATCCGCCCCACCTTAAATCGCTTCTTAAAATCGTTCACAGCTCTCCACCAGCGTCATTTGTCACGCTGAATTAGTATGCACCTTATGGTCTATGATGTCAAAAAAAAAAACAAAACAGAGTCATAGGTATACAGTATATAACATGTATAGTACATTTCGGAAAACATTGTGGCACGGATGCAACATTATCTATATATATAATTCACTAAGGCAAGACACCCATGAAAAGCACGCTGGAAGGGGCGTGAATACACTAAGCCGCTGACAAGTAAGACACCTATAGGCGCACGCGCGGGACGAGCCACACCCACCAACTCCAAGACCATTGGATATGACAACAACTCGCAGAGCCACGCCCACCAACTTGGACGTAGCGACACAGAAAGAACAGCGCCATTTATATTCGTCTGTCGTAGAGGCCTCATGTACCTCCGAGCCACCTTGACTGTTCATAAAGGCATGTTTCTCGCAGAGGTGAGTCGGCATATGCAGCATGTAAAACGGTTTGCGAGGGGTATCTTTAAAAAACGAGTTTTCGGTTACGACGCACGACCTCGGGCACCATAGCAAACTGTTTTACACGCTACATACAGCAATTCGCATCCACGACAAACATGCGTCTTCTTCACTCACGGACAATTATATGTTGCTCTCTCCAGAGTTCTATCTTTTCATTCACTTTCTGTTGTATCCTCAAACCCTCCCTTTTTAGACAACTGTGTCTTTCCAGAAGTGTTCAACCATCAATAAATAATTATGTGGCGTTTGTTATGCCGCAGGTTCACTATTGTGTTGTATTTTGCTCTCTCCAGAGTTTCATCTTTTCATTCACTTACTGTTGTATTCTCACAGCAACCCATTTTAGACAACCGTGTCTTTCCAGAAGTGCTTGGCATTCAATTAGTAATTATGCATGAGATTGAGCGTGTCTCTACCCGGCGCAGAGAGGCGTGGGTAAGCCATTGAACCCCAGTGGACATCCTTCTCCTCTCAGTTTTCAGTCACGGACGATTGTATGTTGGTTCGTTCTGTGCATTGTTACAATGTTGCTTTTCTTGCTGATTTATTACATTACCAATTTTTCAAATATTCATTTTCTCCCTGTGCTTAAAAATCATTAAAAAACTGGCCTGATTATGCAGCGTGTGGTGCAGTGAGTTGGCTAGTTCATATTATTCTTATTCATTCGCGCATAACATCTTGTGCTTTGTAATGCGTGTTCCCCTGCCCACCCAACCCCTGACCCCAATCTTGCCAGTGTCCACGTTTTGGTGCACAGTACTGTTTCTTTTGTACTCCAGGACATGCAAAGGAAAGTAAAGTACAGAGGGGTCAGTGCAGCTATATATGCAATCATCATATTCAAATGTTAACAGTTCACAGACACACGCAAGGACCGTCCTTCTTACATTACGACATGTGTACCTGTTACAATGTGCACACTTCTCTCTATGCTGTGGTTTCTATTACACATCTGAAAGAAGGAGACAATATATGTGACATTTTGAAGAAATCATTTTATGACCTGAATAGTACCAATCAGAAAACATCATCGCACGAATGCAAAATTATTTGAAAACGAACAGCATTAGATCGGGTGTGAATTTATACTGGCGCTGTTATTTAGAGTCAGATCAGGAGGGAGGGTCATGCGTGATCATGATTGAGAGAATAAAACTGAAAAAAAGCTAACTTTTACATCCATCCATCCATTATTCAACCCGCTATATCCCTAACCACAGGGTCATGGGGGTCTGCTGAGCCAATCCCAGCCAAAATAGGGCACAAGGCAGGAAACAAACCCCAGACAGGGCGCCAGCCCACCGCAGGGCGCACACACAAAGACCAAGCACACTCTAGGGATAATTTTGGATCGCCAATGAACCTAACCTGAATGTCTTTGGACTGTGGGAGGAAACACACGCAGATGTAATGGGCTAGAATTCAGTATTCTAAAGAAAATTACATTTTGGTTTCTTGCTTAGTGTAATGGGCTATAAACCAATGTTTTAAAGAAAGGCAGAATTTCTGGAATTAACACTCTTAACATCGGCCAGTTCTAATAAGGTTCCTCGCACCATCACCCTCTGCTTCCTGTGTCTGAGCCAATTCTGTACCCATCTACAAACATCACCCTGAACTCCCACTTCTTTTAGTTTGTTGCTCAACCTCTCATGTGGCACCATATGAAATTCTTTCTGAAAGTCATAATAAATACTATCCTATGCTCCACTTTGATCATATCCTTTTGTTGCTTCATCATAGAATTCCAACATGTTAGTAAAACACAACCTCCCTCTCCTGAACCCATGCTGACTGTCCAGAAAAACCCCTGTACTTGCCATGTGCTGATCAATGTTATCCTTCATAATTCCTTCAATTAATTTTCCAGTGATTCAAGTTAAGCTTCCTGGCCTGTAGGTGCTTGGATCTGCCCGGTCACCCTTTTTCTACTGTATAACAGGATAATATTTGCCATTCTGCAGTCCATTTGAATCTCCACAGTGCAAGGTGACTTCCTAAAAATATGTGTCAAGGGTTTATACAATTACTCACTAGCCTCCTTAAGAACTCAAGGGTAAATATTAAAAATGCAAGTTTAGAGCGTCTGCTATTTCACTGCCTATATGTTTTAACTGTTTGTCTCCAGTATGTAGCCAAAGGAGGCAGAGCCACTTAGTTGTACAGCTGGGGAATGAGAAACTGAAGTTCTCATTTCAGTTTCAGCTCTGTTTCATTTGTGTTTCCTGATCTTGATTTGAAATTTGTGTTTTTTGTGCAGATTTTCTGGTTTTAAACATTGCTTTGTTTATTAGATATTGATATGTGTTTTCTGATTTTGAATTGGTTTTGTCTTAATATTAAAGGGCATCAGGTCTTTATCTCATATATTTAAAAAGTAAAGTTAACCTCATAGAAAGGCAAACAGCAGGCAGCTGAGAGGGAGAACAGTACAGGAGCTTAAGGGGAAAAGGTGTAAAATATCTGTAGCAGATCTTAGTGTTACCATTTAAGTTAAGGAGCAGCTGAAAGAAGAAGAAATTTAATTTTAAGAAAGAAAAAAAAAATATATAGTTAAGGCAGCTTAGTAATCCCAAATCAAATTTTAATAATGAGGCCAGTGCAATGCAAGTCCTGTTGGATGTTGGACTTTTTAGATGATGGTTTGGAAGAGCCAGTTGTCTATGAGGGCTACATCTGCAAGAGATGCCAGCTGATCCAGCACCTCGAGCTCAGGGTCGCTGAACTGGAGGAGGAGTTGGCTGACCTGCGTTGTAATAGAGAATTGGACTTGGCCCAGGTGTCCTTTAGAGAGATAGTGTGCACCCCTAAGGTGGCGCGGGAGGAGATTCCAGACCAGACAGGTAGGAATAGGTGGGTCACGGTGGCAAGGCGTAAGGTAAAGGGTGCACACTGTCCGGGGGCATCAACCCCAGAATTAGAAGTGTCTAACCGTTATCATGTCCTGGCGGAGCTGGACGGTGACTCTGATAATTCTGAGGTGGTAGGGGGTTGAGGAGCCCCAACGGGCCACCTCAAAACCAGTTCCCAAAAAGAGAGAGGTAGTGATAGTTGGGGACTCAATCATTAGGGGGATTGAAGCGCAGGTGTGCTCCAGAGAGAGAGAGTCTCATTCGGTGTGTTGCCTTCCGGGAGCACAGGTGGGAGACCTCCCTGGAAGGGTGGATAGGCTCTTGGCCAGAGCGGGGGTGGATCCAGTTGTCATTGTCCACGTTGGAACAAATGACATACATAAGGGTAGTCTGTCAGTTCTGCGATCCAAATTCAAAGAGTTAGGTACCAAGCTGAGGAGCAGAACTGACAAGGTAGTCTTCTCCGAAGTTCTGCCTGTGCCAGCGCCAGTCCAGGTAAGATTGAGGAGATTAGAAGGCTTAGCGCTTGGTTTAAATCTTGGTGCAGGGTAGAAGGGTATAGGTTTATGGGGCATTGGGACTCCTTTTGGAACAGATGGGACCTGTTCCGCCGTGATGGGTTACATCTGAACCGGAGGGGCACCAATGTATTGGGGAGCGTATGTGTAGGCTAGTCGAGGATTGTTTAAACTAGGGAATGGGGGGGCAGGGAGTTTAGGACAGGCCAGATTTAGATCTATACATGGAAGAACAAACAATGGTGTAGAAATAAAATGCATAGTAATGTAAATTTTAAGCAAACACGTAAAGGTAAAGGATTAACACATTAAAAATAGCTTGCCTTAATGCTAGAAGTATCAAAAATAAGGTAAGTGAGTTGGAGTTGTATGTAGCAGAGCATAATTATGATATTATAGCAATAACGGAAACCTGGCTAAATAACAAAGATGGGGATGAGTGTAACATAGAGGGATACACATTTTTAGGAAGGATAGACAGAACAGAAAAGGAGGTGGGGTTGCTGTTTATGCCAAACAGGAATTAAATGTAAGTCATCTTCAGTTGGATGATGAGCCCCATCTTAGTGAGGACATGTGGCTTCGCCTGGAAAATATTAGGGAAAAAGGTCTCATTTTAGGAGTGTGTTATAGACCACCCAATTCAGACAGTAATTTCAACACACATCTTTTTAGTAATATCAAAAAGGCAAGTTTACAGGGGATATTATAGTCATGGGGACTTTAATTATCCAAATATTAACTGGGATAACCTTACAGATGGAGGAGCACAAGAGCAGGAGTTTTAGAAGTAATCAGCGACTGTTTTTAACACAGCATGTTAAAGCACCAACAAGGGTGAAGCCTATCTGGATTTAGTATTCTGTAATAATCAGGATAGAATTGAGGGTGTAGAGGTGATTGAACCACTAGGGTCAAGTGACCATAATGTAATACAATTCTCAGTATTTTGTAAGAGTACAGATGCAAAGACTAAAATTGTTAAGTTGAACTTTAGTAGGGCTAATTTTGAGCAGATGCGACAAAGTCTAAGTAGGATAGACTGGGATAAGCTTTTAAATGTGGAGACAGTCGAGGAGCAGTGGAACAGGTTTAAAATGTTTTACATGTAATGCAGGACAGATACATACCTAAATTTGGAAGTAATAGGAAACTAAAAAAAACTCCACGATGGATTAATAAAGATTTAAAAAAGAAGTTGCAAAGGAAAAAACTGCTGTATAAGGCATATAAGACTAATGACTGCAAAGAGAACCGTAGCGCGTATGAGAAAATGAGGGCAACCATTAAGAAGGATATCAGAGAGGCTAAAAGACAGTTGGAGAGGAATATAGCAGATAAGGCGAAAGAAGACCCCAAGAGATTCTTTCAGTATTTTAGTAGTAAAAGAACAGTTAAGGAGGAGGTCAAGTTCATCAGGAATAGTAAAGGGAATTAAAAGATACAGACAATGAAATAGCAGATGCCCTAAACTTACATTTTTCTGAGGTGTTTACAAGTGAGCAAGTGGATAACCTGCCAGAGGTAAACACAACTACTAAGGAGGTACTGAGGGATTTGGAAATTGTAGAGGGAGAAGTGCTGCTCAGATTAAATAAGATGAAATCAAACAAATCACCAGGCCCAGATAATATTTATCCTCGTGTTCTTAAGGAGGCTAGTGAGTACATATATAAACCCTTGACACATATTTTTAGGAAGTCACTGTGCACTGGAGAGATTCCAAAGGACTGGAAAATGGCAAATATCATCCCATTATATAAAAAGGGTGACAGGGCAGATCCAAGCAACTATAGGCCAGTAAGCTTAACAAGCATCACAGGAAAATTAATGGAAGGAATTATTAAGGATAAGATTGAGCAACACATGACAAGGACAGGAGTTATTCTGAACAGTCAGCATGGGTTCAGAAGAGGGAGAGTCGTGTTTTACTAACATGTTGGAATTCTATGAGGAGGCAACAAAAGGATACGATCAAAGTGGAGCTTATGATATTATTTATCTGGACTTTCAGAAAGCATTTGATAAGGTGCCACATGAGAGGTTGGGCATCAAGTTAAAAGAAGTGGGAATTCAGGGTGATGTTTTCAGATCGGTAAAGAATTGGCTCAGACACAGGAAGTAGAGGGTGATGGTGCGAGGAACCTCATCAGAAATGGCCGATGTTAAGAGTGGTGTTCCACAGGGGTCAGTGCTAGGGCCGCTGCTATTTTTAATATATATAAATGATTTAGATAGGAATATAAGTAACAAGCTGGTTAAGTTTGCAGATGATACCAAGATAGGTGGATTAGCAGATAATTTGGAATCCGTTATATCATTACAGAAGGACTTGGATAGCATACAGGCTTGGGCAGATTTGTGGCAGATGAAATTTAATGTCAGTAAATGTAAAGTATTACACATAGGAAGTAAAAATATTAGGTTTGAATACACAATGGGCGGTCGGAAAATCGAGAGTACACCTTATGAGAAGGATTTAGGAGTCATAGTGGACTCCAAGCTCTCAACTTCCAAACAGTGTTCAGAAGCCATTAAGAAGGCTAACAGAATGTTAGGTTATATAGCACGATCTGTGGAGTACAAGTCCAAGGAGGTTCTGCTCAACCTTTATAATGCACTGGTGAGGCCTCATCTTGAGTACTGTGTGCAGTTTTGGTCTCCAGGCTACAAAAGGACATAGCAGCACTAGAAAAGGTCCAGAGAAGAGCGACTAGGCTGATTCCAGGTCTACAGGGGTTGAATTATGAGTAAAGATTAAAAGAGCTGAGCCTTTACAGTTTAAGCAAAAGAAGATTAAGAGGTGACATGATTGAAGTGTTTAAAATTATGAAGGGAATTAGTACAGTGGATCGAGACTTGTATTTTAAAATGAGCTCATCAAGAACACGGGGACACAGTTGGAAACTTGTTAAGGGTAAATTTCGCACAAACATTAGGAAGTTTTTCTTTACACAAAGAACGATAGACACTTGGAATAAGCTACCTAGTAGTGTGGTAGACAGTAAGACGTTAGGACTTCAAACTCGACTTGATGTTTTCTTGGAGGAAACAAGTGGATAGGACTGGCGAGCTTTGTTGGGCTGAATGGCCTGTTCTCGTCTAGATTGTTCTAATTCTAATTCTAAAAAGACATGCAGATTAGGTTGACTGGTTAGTCAAAGTTGACCTCTCTATTGTGTGCCTCCCATTTAGAGACCTTTCCATAGCTTGTCTCTGCCTTTCCACATCTTACTAAACAACTTCAAATAATGAGTGAATGGTGGAAACAGACACAATGGGTCACTGAACCTTTCTTCTATTGTGGAACAAACTCCATCTTTGGACTGAAAGTACCTGGAAATGAAGCAACATGGACACAGAGAGATTTTGATTCCCACATTAACCAGTTTTTTTTAAATCACATCTTTTTTTGCATTTTATTAAAATCAACATTCCATACAAGCAAGTCAAGTTTAACAATAACAAATCCACCCTCACCCATGAGAAAGAGAGCAAAGCCAGCATAGTAAAGCTTTAAACTAGTAAAAATAAGAAAATAGATAAGTTAACAAATGAATAAACATGAATAGAATAAGAGAAAAAAATGCTTATTCTAAATTATTATTGATTAGATCCTGCCAGGTCAAACTTAACAAAACTAAATTCAGTTTTACTCCCACCCATGAGAAAGAGAGGAAGGCCAACAGCCAGAGTCAAACTTTTGAGAGTAGTAAAGAGGGAAAGGAGTCCTTCTCCCCAATATAAATGCTTATTCTAAAATGTTATCAATTAGATCCCGCCAGGTTTACAAAATGTTTTAAACAGGTCCTCTAAGTGAGAATTTGATTTTTCCAATTTCAAATAGTATAAAACATTAGTTACCCACTGACTTAAATAGAGTTAGATTCTACCATTTGAGCAAGATAAGTCTATGAAGTAAAAGCAATATAGTTTGTCTGTCCTTCTTCCACTTTAAGCCCTTCTGGAAGAACACCAAACACAGCTGTTAGTGGATTAGAGGGATTGTGACACCAAGGCTGTCTGAAAGGCATTTAAAAATTGTGGTCCAGAATGATGTTCATTTGGTGCAGGCCCAAAACACGTGGACTAGTGAGGCTGGAACTTGATTGCAATGTTCACAGGTTGGATTTGGCCCTGATAACAATAGCGTCGTACTTACAAGATTTAATCATAGGCAAGAAATTGTTACTTACAAAGAAATAATCAATTTTAGTGATGCACTGATGAGTAGAAGGATATGCTCTTGAGTTTGGCTTAGAAATCTCCAGGGTCTGATAAGTTGTGGTCAGTTACAAATTATGTAATTGATTTTGCAGTGTTAGATGTCCTCTCCTCTGCAGCAGGAAATCTATCTAGGTCTGGATTTAAAACACAGCTAAAGTCCCCAGCCATTATAATTTTATGAGTGTTCACATTAGGAATGGATGCAAATACATTTTGAATGAAGTCCCTATCATCCACATTGGTATAAATATTTATCAAAATGTATTATTAATGGCAATCACATATCTCCCTTCAGAATCAGATACTACATCTAATACTACAAATGAGACTGTTCTATGTATAACAATTCCCCACACCTCTAGTTTCTTTGTAAAGCTGAAATGGAATATTTGTCCAGTCTAGTCTCTGTGCAGCCGAATTTGATCCTTGCTTAATAAGTGGGTCTCCTGTAAAAATACTATTTTAGGGTGTTAAAATCTGTTAGTGAGAGAAAACTTTCTTTCTTTAATTCATGATTCAGGCCTTTAACATTCCAGCTCACAAAATTAACTGTATGTCATGGAGACATTGCTTCTAAACTTTTGTTGTCATTTGAAGTCTTAACTTAAGATAAGACAACTTTGACCATAATTTCCAATTTTCAAAAGGAGTTATTGCCATGAAGCCTATTGTTTTTTTTGTTGGCACTTATAATCATGAGGATTAAAAGGATAGATTAGAGACAGCTTGCTCTCTTCTCCCCCTAGTTCCCTGCCCTCTTATTTTGCCTCCCCACGTGAAGCTGACTCCTTCACAAGTCCCAGTCCTCTGACATACCTAGAGACAGAGCATGTCCAAAACAAAACAAGCCACCAGCTTTTAAATGGAAAGTTGTACACACACTTGAGCCTCTTTTTGTGCATACATCTGACCCTTTGACTGAGTCAACTCAGCCTCCTGTGTTGTGGTGCACATACCTGTGTAATAATAAGAAGATTATTTTCTATTTCGTATTCCTTAAAATAGATTGCTTCCTAAGCTTCTCTTTTATTTCAAAACATTCCAATATACATTGTGTCCATGGCGGTTTATCACGGCCAATACTCCCAGGCCTGCCAGATGAAACCTCCTGCAGCATGGAGGTGCCCCAGATGCCAGCAGGGGAAACATGGACTATGGGGTTTTCCTATAAGCTGCTGGATACCCCAGGGGCCAACAGAGGACGCTGAGGAGGCATAGAGAGTCATATGTCCCTATAACCCGAAGCGTGTCATAGGCAGAGCGACAGCAGAAGTGGCATTTCCAGGATGAAGAAAAAGGGCTTTTTATCTGCCCGGGAAATGATAAGGATCACTTGAACTGGGATTGGAACACTTTCGGGGCAGGGACTATAAAAGGACTGTGACAGCTCCCAGATGGGGAGATGAGCTGGGTGAAGGGTGGCAAGCGTCTGGGAGTTGGAGGATTGTTTATTGTAGAGTATAGTGGTGAGAGGGTGCTTTGTGCACTGAACATTTTTTAAAAAAGTCAATTTTGGGCTTTTTCTTGGTGTCTGACGCCTTGATCGGGGGGTTCGAGGGAGCGATAGCGCCCCCTATCTGTCACAATATCAATAAATCATTTTTAAGAAATTAGATTAAACCATAACCTAATTTATTTGGAATTTAAAACATCCATGAATCCAAAGAGCAACCCTACAAAGACC
>NW_024383086.1:0-13744 GCF_016835505.1 Polypterus senegalus | reverse complement strand
CAAGTGCCACACAGTGAGCCACCTAAAGTAAAAGCAAGAGGGCAAATGGGAAGTAAGAAGTCAGACGTGTTGGGGACAACTGTGAACAGAATCAGCCGAATGACCTACAGCACGATACACAAGTTACATCGTCGGCTCATTGCACTGCAGGAAGATGAGGGGAGTCTTCAGAGGTGGTCCTTTAAAACATGAGGGATGAAGGGAGACGGTTTGTTCCACCAGCGAGTCTGTTATCAGTTACGATTGCTCAGATATGCAACCATTGTTATCTCTGACTCTGGAAGAGTGTGTGTGTGTGTGTGTTCACCCTACAATGCGCTGGTATCCTCCCTGGGCATTGTTCCTGCCTTGTGCCTAATGCTTGCTTGGTTCTACCCCAGCTTCCTGCCATCCTGCTCTGGATAAGTCAGTCTGAGAAAGTGGAAGGATTGAGTTTTTCATTTTTTATTGACTTCCTGAAACAGATGTTTTTTTGTTTTTTAAACATTTCCTAACAGCGGTGTGTGTAACATGTAATTAAGGTTTGTTCAGACCACCAGACGTGGACAAGCAAGCATCGGATGTAAAGTAGGAACGAAACCCCAAGGCAGGGTGCCAGTCCATCACAGGGTGAACTCACTCAGACACCCACACAAAGCAGTGATGCCAGACATAGTGTGTGTGTGTGTGTGTGTGTGTGTGTGTGTGTGTGTGTGTGAGCCGAGCGCTTCACTTGTCCAGAGTTGGTGCCAGCCCTGTGCCCGCTGATGCTGAGATAAGCTCCGGCTATCTGTTGTTCCAAGTACTGTAGGTCTGAGAATATTTGGTCAAATTAAATTTTTAAGTTCATTTTAGTTCCTAAAGAGAGAGGCAGAGTGCCGCCGCATGCCACACGGTCACATGACAGGACCTGCCATTTCACGGCCCAAGCCCCCATTATTGCACCCCCATTAATAAAGCCTTTGTAGGGTCACTTTGATCTTCTTAAATGTATATACTGTAGGTCTAATATAATACAATATATCTTTACATTCTGAAGCCTTTAACTCCAGCTCTTGGTTGGGTGGGATAATAGTGAGGTTTTATTACGTCAATTATTGTCATACTAGAGTGTTGTACCGTGTTAGCCATTATGAATGTTGTGAGAAGTTAAACAAAATGACGCCTTTTATTGGCAAACTAGAAAGATTACAATATGAAAGCTTTCGAGGCAACTGAAGCCCCTTCTTGGGGCGAGATTCGATTATTGTAAATTGGTTAATAGATTAGGTTAGAAAGGGTAGAAAATGCATAAAGAACAAATTCACAGCACTGTGTGTACATAATGCTTTTAATCTGTGGTACTGTATGTATGGTCAGCACACACTAATGCACAGCTCTTACATCTCACTACTGCAGCAAAAGGACATTTTGGCTCAGGCTCTGTGGACGCATCAAAAACACTTGAAATTTAAAAGGTCACATTCTGTTACGTCCTAGAAGAGATGACGTCTTAGATACATTGTGGCGTGTGGTAATGCAATTGGAGTGAATTTGTAATTAAACTGAACACTCAAACAATTTGACTACTCTTAAGTCTTTTTTGGACACAAAATGAAGAGCGGCCTCCAGTGGTGAAGGTACCAGGGGTGGTCGAGACGTTCTGGGCCGCTCCTCTCAACAGCAGCACCAGAGCAACCAAACAGTTTCATTTCATAATTGAGGGGCCCTGTGGTCAGCAGTAAGATGTTTGTTATAACGTTCAGAAGCTTTGCTGTGGCACTCAAACAAAGCATTTTTCTTGGTTGAGGTAAAACTTCAATTGAGGTTTCTTTTTCTACATCAAGTGCAGGCTGGGGATGTGAAGTTCACAGATAAAACACAATTACAGATTAATTTACAAAACATAAAGCGCATACATAAAGACGCAAATGGGTTTAAACCACACGTCTGTAAAGGATGTCATGTCAATTGTTAATGCAGCCTGTCCCACAGTAAGAGCCCTTTATACTGGGAACACTGGTAGACACACTGGGCCAGGTCAGGAAAAGCGGGTGAGTGTGGGATCAGTGCAAGTCCTCAGTTTCACACAACAGCCTGCAAAATCGCATTACTGTATTAATAAGAAGAAAAATCAAACAGAAGTCCATACTTTGATATTTCTACTCTGTTATTTAATGTTACTGGTCACACTTGGACGTTTGTGTCCTGTGAAGGGGTGACGTCCCATCTGGGGTTTGCTCCTGTCTTCATTTGCACAGCTGGAGTGCTGCTCTGTAAGACTGGCATACAACTCACATATGTAGGTTCATTAAATGGACGAGTGGATGATTCAAGGGCCAATTATGAAGCACATCCAGTCCACCGTTTGGCACACAGAGTGACATTCTAGTGTAGAAAAGAAAAGAACTGAACACGGCAGTCGAAGGAGCTGTGCCAGGTGGCCAAAACCTCACACATGCCAAGTTCAGAGGGCTACCGCAGTAAAATTTAGTGTAAATCATCGCATTTGTAGTGCAACACGTTTGCTACGTCATTACTGTAAGATGGCATAGAAAACAAAAGACAACTTTACTGAATTAGAGCAGGAGGTGCTGTGTAAACTTTATGTGCATCAGCATAAATGTTGAGGAACACACAAGTTTTTACATTTTAGTGTCATCCTTGTTTAACAGTCTTGAAGAAAATGTCAGGCAAGCAGAACTGTTTTTGTGGTCAATAATAGGTCTTCAGCAGCATCAACCGGCTAAAAACTTAAAATATAACAGAATTTAAACTAAAACAGAAAACCTGCATAAGTAACCAACTTGAGGCTCGTCTTCGACGCTCTCTTTGATGAGTTTGTATGTTCTCTCTGTGTGATTTCTACCACAATACTTAAAATGTGATGGCTGACCTGAATGGAGACTTTTTAACATGCGTCTTATGAAGGCGTCTGATGATGGGTGGGCTCCTTGTACGGCCTGCTGACCTGCAGTCCCCAAAATCAACTGCATTGTGCAGACGAATAACATAAACTAGTGACTAAAGACTTCATAGAAGCTTCACTGAAACAAGGAGAATCGAGGGGACATCACATGAAGTCTGAAGTTAAAGGTCACAAAAGGAATGGGACACTTTGTGTCAGTTAGGGCAGCAACGGCAACGACACAAAGCACACAAACTCTTAGAAAGTCAGACGTATGACAGCAATGAGTGGCGTCACTAACTGTTTAATCTGAATTGACCTTAAACATGAAGAACACCTATTATTGATATCATAAAAAGTGCTGATTTAATATTAAATATTGTAACTAAGCACTAAAATATAATAGGGGTCAAGTCAAGTCAAGTTGGGGAGCATAAACTGGTACAGTGTGCTGCCGCACCTTCTACATGACGAAACAACTCGGTTGGCAACCCCCCAGGCAGACACGCGGTCCAGTCCCACCCTCTGGAAATGACCCTCTATCTGCCACAGCCAGGTATTACACGGGCGACCCCTTGGCCTGACCCCCAGGCCATAATAGGAGAGTGTTTTAAAAATGTCATGATCTCATTTTCTCTTTATTAACACTAGAATTACCAGAGCCTACGAAAAAACTCGTTAATCCATCCCACCTTAAATCGCTTCTTAAAATCGTTCACAGCTCTCCACCAGCGCCTTTTGTCATCTAAATGTGCTGATAAACACAAGCTGCAAGTAGCCGGCTAATCCGTCCTCCCACCGACTTAGAACGTGCACAAACGTCTCTCAGCTCATGCCTTGATTGATTTTCTGGGAGTGAAGTGGAGTTTTAGACTGGAAATAATAGATCGTTATTTGAACACACGCATTTCATGTCTGTTCCGTTTCTACAGTAATCTGTGTAAACACATTGTTAAAACAGATACGTTTTTTATATTCTAGTAGTAGATGACAAAATGTAGGCATAAACTATATAATGTATGAAGCCTGAAGTATCACACAAATACTTTCACAAAAGCTACAAATCTAACACAACAATTGCACTTTTTTTCAACTGAAATCAAATGTATGTTTTTATTCTAAAATAGTAAGACTAAGAGCAGTTTACGGAGTGGTGCAGGATCAAACTTGCGACCTTTGGATTCCCAGTCGGCGGCTGATTCTATTGCACTACGGAGGCGGTCATAATAAACAGGTGTCAATGTCACATGTTAAGGCGGCTTTTTGTTTCTGCAGTTATATTTTTGAATAAAAGCTCAATTGTGTTAGATTTGTAGCTTTTGTGAAAATGTTTCTTTGATATTTGGACTTCAGGCTTCATACATTATATAGTTTATGCCTACATTTTGTCATTTACTAGTAGAATCTAAAAAACGTTTCTGTTTTAACAATGTGTTTACACAGATTACTGTAGAAACGGAACAGACATGAAATGCGTGTGTTCCAAACAATAATCTGTTATTTCCACTCTAAAACTCCACTTCACTCCCAGATAATCAATCAAGGCATGAGCTGGGAGAAGTTTGTGCACGTTCTAAGTCGGTCGGGGGATGGAATAGCCGCTACTTGCAGCTTTTCTTTATCAGCACATTTAGATTAACAAAAGACGCTGGCGGAGAGGTGAGAACGGTTTTAAGAAGCGATTTAAGGTGGGACGGATTTACGAGTTTTTTCATAGGCTCTGTTAATTCTAATGTTAACCGGCACATTTACAGGACAAACAATGCTGAGGGAGAGGTGCGAACGGATTTAAGGTGGGCCAGAATATCGAGTTTTCTCGTAGGCTCTGGTAATTCTAGTGTTAATGGATGGATGTAAACACTCCAGCTGGCTGATCAACATATGATTTAAGAATGTGCTGGAGATTCCATCCCAACCTGGTGCTTTCCTGCAGTTTACACTCCTCAGAGCACGAAGGTCATCGCACTCTGAAACAGAGATTTCCCTTCCTTTGTTCTGAGTGGTCCTAATGCTAGTCCTACTATCCTTGATAACCGGCAAATTAATGCTGGCTCTGTTAATGTCAAACTGCACATATAAAGCCTTCAGGTCGTCAGGCAGAGAAGAGTGAACACACAAATGCTGTACATGCAACATTCATCCGCTGTGCGCCAGGTGAAAGTCAGACTCCACTTCGTTGCCTTCTTCACGATGTTCCTCAGAGAGCAGCAGGCTGCCTTGTACTCACTAAAGTCTCCAGTCTGCAGTCCCGTGCTGTAAGCCACAAGTGCGTACGTTCACTGCATCCTGGATGGGTTTATCCACCGACAGCTTGTGATTGGGGAAACAACAGATTGGACTCTGGTAAGCATTCACAAACTTTGAGCTTGAGCAGAACACATCCCAATCCACACCATCAAGCGTGTCCAGTAGCAGGGCTTCTGATTGGTCAGAGCAGAGTTTGATCTCTCTCGAACCAGACCCTCTCTCATATGTGCTGTTGATACCCTGGAAGAAGGAAAATGGTGGTGTGGTCCGATCAGGTTGTGAAAGGCCTTTGTAGCCTGACTTAAACTTCATGCCACAATGGACCAGTGTGCTTCCTTTTCTGGTTGGTCATGTGCTGCGTTGGTGAAAGTTCAACTATCTGAGGTTAGCTTTGTTAAATTTACCCTCCACAATAAACTAATACTTCATTAGATGGTGGAGTTTAGACAAAGCATTATCTACGTTAGCTTGAGGGTTAATATAGACAGAGGAGGATGAAGTGGTTTATTCTTCAGTCTGTTCCGCATGCCGGCTCTTTTGCTGTGCTGTTTCTTTCTCCTTCTCTGTGGTTTGGGTCATGTAGCGCCTTTGTTATTGTTCCCATCATCAATTTCACTGAGAATCTCAACTGGACACAATGGGTTGATAGGTAGAGTGCCTCGAAATTGGTGAATAAGCCATTTCCCAATTTTTTAAAAGTGTTGCCCTGTTATAATAAAGAAATACTAGTTTGTTCAAGCAATGGGATGAGAAATAAATAAAAATCATAACTCGGCGGTGCTATCTTAGTTCAGTTGAACCCTTTGATGTAAAACATCGATAACGAAAACCATTGTGCTAGGAAGAACCGGTTTATGGCCCTTTCAACTGAGCTGTCAGTGTACACTTAGTTTAGTGAAGGGGTGTAGAGCCGATCCCAGCAGCACTGGGCACAAGATATGAAACCCGTTTGGATGGGCTGCAACTTCACCATGAAGCCAACTGACGCAAATACTGAGAGTGGCCAACAGACAGCTGACAATTAACATCACACACATGTCTAAAGACACGGAGGAGACCTCTGAAATGTTCCCTTGGCCCACCCCTCTCAACAAGCACTGCCAATACTTAGGAGGAATCATCCAGAACAAGCTTATCTGGGGTTAGAATGGCAAAAAATGTGTAAGAGGAAACAAAAATGGAAGTTCAAAAGGAGACTGATGTCAAAAAAACTTGTATTGAATGAGCTGTCAAATGTACTTTTATAGGTCATCTCAACAGATGGTACAGAGGTGACACTGCTATCTAAGCACAAGGAGGTCAGAGGTCACATGGAGTTTGTATGTTCTCTGTGTGTTCTTGTGGATTTCCTCAGTCTGTCCCAGTTTACTCCCAAAGAGCTGCAGGTTAGGTGGGTTAGTTAATGTATTCTGTGCAGCATGAAATGCATGCTGGAATTGGCTCCAGGTGCCCTCTGACCAGGGGTTAAGCCAGAAATGTCAAAGTGGAAGGACCAGGAAAAAAATGGGAGGGTGACTTCCAGGGCTGGTGTCCCCCTTGGAGTTTGCGGAGGTTCGAATCACTGACAATCAATGAAAGCTTCAGGGGATACTGACCCCTTAGATGTGAGCAAATAACAGAAATCAAACTGTGTTTAATGGGGTGGGGGGCTGTTTTCTCAATGGAGCCCCCATAGCTTGGTCCTTTCATGTGACCCCCTGATAGAATGATGAATGTTGTTTATTGAATCTTAAGTATAAAGAACAAAAATTGTGTGACTAACAGCATTTAAAGATTCTGAGAAAGTGGGGGTCTGCAGGAGCCTTCACTCACAGACCACCATCACAAACAAGTGGTGAAGAAGGTCAATTCGATTGTGTCACACAGCAACCATCCTGTCTCTCCAAAGTTTCAATTGTGGCCATCAAGCTGCTGATTTATGGTCTCAAGGGTGAAGACCCCCAGACTGAAGTCCTCTTTTATCTCAGAGCTTTCAGCCTTCTAAATTCTAGTAGCGTGGTCCATCACAAGGGTGAACTCCAGACCCAACAGATAGTACCACAGTGAGGTCACCGTCCATTTTATTGCCAGTGCCTCCCATTCTACTTGCCGCATACCTTGTCTCCCAGTCCAACAGTTTCCGGCTCAGGTACATCACGGGGTGCTCAACACTATCGATGCTTTGGCTTAACACGGAACCTAAACCTGTGTCTGAAGCATTGGTGTGGAGAATAAAAGGGAATGAAAAATCAGGAGTTTTCAAAATAAGTGTCGTAGTAAGGGCCATCTTTAAGTCACGGAATGCCCTTTCTGTTAGTTCATCCCACACCACATGAAAAGGGGTCCTTTTCTTTGTCAAATTCGCAAAAGGCATGGCTCTCTTGGAAAACAGAGGCACAAACCATCAGTAGTAACTCGCTAATCCCAAGAAAGCCTGTACCTGCCGCTTGGTTATCGGAAGGGGCCAGTCCAGAATGGCTTGAATTTTTAAACACTGTGGCTTAACTCTTTTAGGGCGGATGTCAACTTTTGTCGACAGGAGGGGTTGAGGGCGAATGTCGACTAAAGTCGACATTCAGGGATAGAGGATGATAATCAGCTGTTAATGGCGACAAATCTCACTGTCACGTCACAGGCATTCCCTCTGTGCTTGGAGGAATGCTAGACTCGTTGACTCGGCAACTAATCCTTGCGTGTGCGTGAGTTGCGAAATGTAAACAATGACAAGATGGCATCGACATGTGACAAGGGAGCGAAGTGAGTGCAGAAAAGAAAACACTCGGCAGACAATGTTTTGCGCATTATCGCGGAGTCGGACTCTGATTTTTCAGAATCTGATTTTGTTGAGAGTGATCAGGAGATCGAGCAGGAGAGTGAGGAGCCGGCATCAGCTGATCGGACACCAGATGATGCCACCCCAGCAGATTGGCTGCCAGCTGAGCACATTCGCGCAGCCGATGCACCTACGGCAAGGTTCACGTGGGAGGAATACCCAGACATTGATCTGTGGGAGCCAAACTGGCTACTGGACTTCACAAGATGGCATGGCTTGCTGTTGGACACGACAGATTACCAGCCGCTGGACTACTTCAGGCTGCTCTCTCCTGATGCTGCTTTTCAGCTACTGTCAGATGAGATAATTTGGTAGGCAGAGAAATTTTTTGAATCACAGGCTGCGTTTGCATCGCATTCTCGTTTTTCAAAGTGGAAACCCACAACAAAAGACGAGATGAAGGGCTTTGTGGCCTTACAAATAGAGATGGGACTAGACTGGTGATATAACTTCAGGGAGCATTGGTCCAAACGTGCTTTGTCCCCTGGTGGCTTTGGACAGGTTATGCCGCGTGATGATAGGTACGTGATGCTGCTGCAAAGTTTTATTCACTTCTGTGATAACCAGAAGCAAATCCCAAGGGGTGAGCCAGGCTATAACCCCATGTATAAAGTTCAGCCCCTGCTTGACATTGTGGACAATTTTTAAACATGCCCAGAATTGTTCATGGAGCTACAGAGCAGAGGAATTGGAGCTTGTGGCACAGTGAGGGTGAACAGGAGACACAGGCCTTCACAGGCTAAAGATGAAAAGAGGTGACAATCCGGTTTACATGCAGGAGGATAACTTGGTGGCAGTGACATGGCACAATGTCAAATGGGTGACTTGTCTCTCTACAGTACACACTAACTATATATGTGAGAAAGTGCAGCCACAGACAATTGAAAAGGAGGCACCAGGGCAACACGTATTGTCAGCAGTGCAACGTGGCAAGGACTGCAACTGGCTGCTTTGAGCGACATCAGACTTGGCAGGACTTTGCTGTGTAACATGAATGTGATATGTATGTGAAATCACAGAGTATGCAGGCTCATACAACATACAAGACAGGAACATTTCTCAAAAGTAAATATTTTTTGTTGCTTTGATATGTTAAACAATTGCTTTGTGTTCTTTTTTAAAAAATGTTAGTTTTTGGAAAAATATTGGGAGAAAAGAAACAAAAAAAAAAATTAGCCCTAAAAAAGTTAATTAAAGTTTCTGTGTGTTTTTTTTATCCAGTTGCCTTTTTCTCTGCCTTTCCAACAGATGGCACTTCATAACCCTTGTTAGTGTAGGCAGAGAAATTTTTTTTTCAAAGTGTAAACCCACAACAAAAGAGATGAAGCGTGCTGTGGTATTACAAATAGAGATGGGACAGAACTGGTGATATAACTTCAGGGAGCATTGGTCCAAACGTGCTTTGTCCCCTGGTGGCTTTGGACAGGTTATGCAGCATGGTGACAGGTACGTGCTGCTGCAAAGTTTTATTCACCTCTGTAATAAACAGAAGCAAATCCCATGGGGTGAGCCGGGCTATAATGCCATGCATAAAGTTCATAACGTTTCAGAAGATGAAAAGAGGTGACAATATGGTTTTCACGCGGGCAGAAAACTTGGTGGCAGTGGAATGGCACAATGGCAAAAGGGTGACTTGTCTCTCTACAGTACACACTAACAATATATGTGAGAAAGTGCAGCAACAGACAATTGAAAAGTAGGCACCAAAGCAACACGTATTGTAAACAGTGTGTGAACGCTGGCCCCGGCACAGACAGACGGACAACATTTTTGCACCCAACACACTCTTTATTCACACTATTTACAGAACTATAAAAGTCACGTGCACTCACGAACCCCAGTGCTGCTGGCACTGAATCCCCCAAAGTCCAGGGCCCACAGTTTCTGTGCCTTGCTTCCTGGCCGCCTCCTGTCCTCTCCCAAGCTTCGCCAACACTGCCTCCCGACGTCCACCGCTGACTGGAGGGAGGCTATGGGGAGCGGATGGGCTCCAGCTGCTTCCTGCACTTAGCGGTGGCCACACCCTGTGTGGCGAAAGTGCTGGCTGCGCACCGGAAGCCGTCCGTGTCTCCCCGGTCGTCTTCCCCCGGCACTTCCTGGTGTGGCGGAAGTGCGGGCTCCCGGGATAAACAGGCACTGGGGCGCCGCCTGGCGGTGGCCACGGGTCCCTACCGGGCTCGGCTTCAAAGCCCCCTACCCAAGGCCCCCTGCATAACCAGGACGGACGCCCCCACTCCGTCTGGAGGAGGCACACGCCCTCCTCTGGTCCTCCAAGCGTCCGGCCGGGCTCCATCCCGGCCAAAGACCACACGGGGTAAACCGGCATCGGGGCGCCGCCTGGCGGTGACCACGGGCCCCTACAGGGTAGGGCTTCCATGCCCTCGACCCGTGGCTCCCAACAGAACCAGGACGGACGCCCCCTCGCGGTCTGGAGGAGGCACAAGCCCTCCTCATGTCCTCCTGGGCTTCCCGGCCAGGGACCACAAGTGCAATGTGGCAATGACTGAAATTGGCTGCTCTGAGCAAGATCAGACTTTGCAGGACTTTGCTGTGTAAAATGTATGTGATATGTATGTGAAATCATAGAGTATGCAGGCTCATACAACATGCAAGACAGGAACATTTGTCAAAAGTAAATATTTTTTGTTGATTTGATATGTTAAACAATTGCTTTGTGTTCTATTTTAAAAAATTTTAGTTTTTGGAAAAAAACTAAGCCCTGGGAGATAAGAAACAAAAAAAAAATTAGCCCTAAAAGAGTTAACCCGAAAGCCTCCTACCAGGTAGCCCAATTATTTGGTTTCGATTAACCTGAAGAAGCACTTCTTAAAGTTAACCCGTAGCCCGGCTTTTGGTAGAGTCAGGAGGACGTGGTAAACCTGCAGAACATGCTAGTCTCAGGTGTCGGAAAAGATGACGATGTCGTCGAGGTCATTGCAAAATCTCCATGACCCATTGGGCTTAGAAGTAAGGACAATGGGACTGAACCACGGGTTGTGACTTTCTTCAATGATATCCAGATCCAGCATACTCTGGATGTCAAACTCAACCTCTGCACGTTTTGCCTCCGGGAGGCAATAGGGGCATTCCCTGATGATCACCCCAGGGTCCGTCACAATGTCATGCTGAATCAGCGATGTGTGGCCCGGGCCTTCACTAACCACTTCCGGGACAAACAGTATCACAAACCCCAGCCCCTGTCGTTGGTAGGAAGCCAAATTGGGACCGAGGATAAGGACAGATGTTTTTGAGAAAAGGGAGTGGGTAGGGCTGGAGAGTCCAAATAGTCGACAGGCTCTCTTCTCTCTTTAACCTCGTAAGGGCCCTGCCAATGAGCCAGGAGTTTGGAAAGGGATATGGGCACAAGCACCATTAGTAAGGAGGTGTTTCTATTGTAGTTCCACACCTGCACTGATTGAGCTTTTGACATATGCTCCTTTAGCAGGGGTCTAATGTTTGTGAATCTATCACGTAACTGCGCGATATACTCCAAAAAATTGATAGAGGGAAGGGCCTCTCTTTCCCACCCTTCCCTTAGGATGTCCAAGGTACCCCAGGGTTGTCACCCATACAACAATTCAAAAGTGGAAAACCCTGTGGAGGCTTGCGGCACCTCCTGATAAGCAAAAAGTACCAGCAGTAGAAGCTGGTCCCAGTTCCTGCTGTCCTCGCTGACTACCTTGCAAAGCATATGTTTGAGAGTTTGGGTAAACCTTTCCACTAACTCATCTGTCTGCAGATGATAAACAGACGTTGTAAGATGCTTAATACATAGTAACTTGGCAACCTCCCTGAACGTGTCAGATGTGAAAGGCGTACCTTGGTCCGTAAGGACTTCCTCAGGTATACCTATCCCGGGGAGGGGGAGGGGGGAGTCCTACAAGTTCCTGTGCGATATTTTTGTATTGGCCATTTGTAGGGGAATGGCTTCTGGGAATCGGATAGTGTAATCGATTAAATGTAATATGTACTTATGGCCTCTCGTTGAGGGTTCCGGGGGCCTACAAGATTGATACCGATCCTCTCGAAGGGGATGTCAATTAGGGAATCGAAACTAGAGGAGCACGGTCCCGCCTGGGAATCTGACATAGTTGACATTTCGGGCTGGCCTGACAAAAACGTCGGGCCTCCTCATTTATTCCTGGCCAGAAGAACCGGAGTTTCACTCTTTCCAATGTTTTGTCGGCCCTGAGGTGGGCTCCCAGGAGATGGGCATGTGCTAGCTCGCAAACTCCCGCCGTTAGGCTTGCGGTACTAGCAACAAAGTCCTAATCTTTCCCTCATTTTCGGCTACCCGATACAACAGATCATTCTTCAGCACAAAGTAGGGTCCTTGTGGTGGGGGATTTTCCAGATTTTGTCCATCAGCGGAAACAATAGCATTCCTGGAAAACTTCAGGGAATCATGCTCCACTGTTCTCTTTTAAATTAGGCTGGAGTAGCCTAAAATTGAAACTCTAGGCTGATTAAAGGATCTTGCTGGTGGTCAAGGGGCGGTGCCCCCGCCCTGGATCTCCACCTGGGTTTAGTTCCGGGTCGAGGTCTGACGCAAGGGAGCTCCGCACTGGTAAACCTTTGTCACCAAATGTTGCCGGAAGGCACAGCGTGGCAGCAGCTGAGATGGCCTCCTGACCACCCACAATTAGACCCAAGTCATACCTAGGAGTGGGGTCGAGTTTACCGCTTTTAATATCTGACCAGTCATATCCCAATATAACCGGGTAGGGGAGCTCGGGCATGACAGCCACGTGCAGTTGTTTAGGTTCACCCTCCCAGGTTATTAAACACCTTGCAGACCTATACTTTCTGGTCTCCCCATGCTCACAGGTCATGCTCGTTTTATGAGCCAGCCATTGTCACGGTTAAACAAATCGAAAAGCAACAATGGAGATATTGCTCCCAGAATTGAACAATGCCAAGACAGAATTCCCATTCACCAACACCACTCCCATATTAGGAACCAACAGGGGATTAGACAGAGCATGATACCTTTCTCCTTTCAGCAAAGTGCAGTCCATAGGCTCTGTGTTGAGCGGGCAGGCGGTAAGGATATGTCCCAGCTCGCCACACTTGAAACAGCAGGGCGGGCTGGGAACTTTATCTTTTGGTTTTGACGGAGCTTCCACAACACGACGGGTGGGCTCAGGGGGAGCTATATGGCCTGCCGGGTGCCACAAACAGATCTTTTTGAACCCCCCCGGCTCAGTTCACCACCAGATGGTGCTCTAAGACCTCAAGAAGGCCGTTCATGTCCTTGTAAGGATGCCTTTGGACCTGCAGGGAAAAATAATCTGGCATGGCATTGACTAAAACTTTGCAGGCCACCTGCTCCACCACTTGGCGCGCCAGTTTAATATTTGGGCGTAGTCAGCGGCCCAGCTTACCCCAGAACTCGAACACCTGGGCCCTGACTGTCAGGATCGAAACGCCAATGCTGCCACTCCCTCGCCTGCTGGCCCGAGGTCACGCTGTAGTGCTTAAAGATCTCAGCCCTCAAGAGGTTATAGTTGGTGGCTTTCTCCTCAAGGAGGTCATAATAAGCCCGCTGTGCAGCACCCTTAACACTAGAATTACCAGAGCCAACTAAAAAACTCATAATTCTGGCCCTCCTTAAATCCCTTTGCACCTCTCCTACAGCTTCTTTTGTCTTCTAAATGTGTCAATAAACCCAAGCAGCAAGCAGCCTTATACCATCCCCCTCATTGCCTCCGAACGGCCAAGAAGTTCTCCCACTTCCTGCCTTGATTGATTATCTGGGAGTGAGCTACTTAGAGTTATAAGGGGAAATAACTTGATTTGAGTTTTGTGTCTAAACAATC
>NW_024383085.1:0-6932 GCF_016835505.1 Polypterus senegalus | reverse complement strand
GAGGCGGGCTTACCTGAGTAACTTACCTACATTAAACCTTTTGGCATAGTGACTCGTTACAAATTGTTCAGCATATCAGAGAAACCTATGTTTCCCAATGTGCTCGACATCCTGAGTCATAGTGTCTTTCCCCTGCGTGATCCAGGCCGTGTGTGAATTTGCCATTCCTGGAAAAGATGCCTTTGTTTTGTCCAGACCCCAGCAGAGAGGTATCCTTCTCTGGACCACTTTATCCTTTCTTGGTCAGTGGTAGCGCTCTGTAAAGAAATAATTTGATTATCAGGGTCTTTGTCATCCTTCTGTTGGAATAAAGAGACTGGTGTAATATTATAAGTGGCCTGTTTAGCAAAATGGTCAGCCAGTTCATTTCCTTGGCTGACTGGGTTTTGTTCCCAGTATGGGCTTGGCATTTAACTGTGCCAGTTTTGATGGTTCTGTTATAGCTTCGAGAAGGATTCACTAATTTCTGGTGTTGTATGGGCTTACCAGTACTGGTTTTGTTGAGTTAATACTGCAATCATACACCCCCCTTTCTCGTCCACAAATGGAGTGAAAGGATGAGACTACCGTAGATCCGGAACTCTTAAGCAGGCGCAGACATCAAAATTTAGTTTATACCAGCAAATACCTTCCGCATGCAGCAAAGTACTGCCTTAAAAGTTTTATTAAGAAGAAAATTAAACCTTTTTAAACTGAGGAAAATATACCAACAATTATTTGTTAAGGATCTCTTGTATACCACATTTTGAGTTCGGCCCTCCGGTTGTAATATGACCAAGCAGTGTGCTGAGCTTACTCTTGAGCATGTAACGTACAGTTGGCCATGTGAACAGTAATCTTGTCTCAAATCTCACAGCTTGGATTGCCTGTAATAATCGGTTTGAGTTTCATGGTTTGTTTCAATTACTAGTATTTGTAGGTCTTGTGTTGAAGTGACATTCGGCATCTGTCAGCGTTGTAAGTATACAACCAGTTTCTCGATAACTTAACATCCAGCTTTGAGAGTTTAAACATTCATAAACATCAAAGTTTCACTACTGAAATCGTACCTGTGAATCTAAGATGTTTAAGAGGCATTGGCTGTTGTCCAAAGGCGTAAAATATTTGGCCATTTCGGTACACTTGAAAGCGATAACTGAAAAATTCAGCGGCAGCCATCAACTCAAATGCAGATGTATAGGTGAAGGGCTTAAGCATTTCATTCTTCTAGTGCTCCTGTGTAGTTTAATTATCTCCTGTACCGTCATCAGTCCACACCTTGAACCTGTCCCAGTCATTCAATACATAAGACACAATGTTCCTCCGGATATCAAGAGTGAGCCTGATATGGCGTGCAATATGTAACACAGAGAATGGAAAAGGTAGGTGCCATCTCCGGGCATGGAAACCACTCGGTAAGTGACAGTTGTTTGATCGATGGTGATCACTTGATGACATGGTAATGTGGGTATGGTTGGAATGATAAAGGAAATGGGTATCTGAACAATGTAAAGTAAGTCTAAATACCTACAAAAATAACTATAATCGTAAAAATTAACTAAAAACAGCTGACAAACCGTGGATTAAATAAAAGGCTGTAGTTATCAGCAGGAGCGTGAATCCATGGCGAAGAAAGGGAAAGGGGAATGTAGAGACTGGAGCGACAGACGTCCTTATATAGAAAGGCAGCCAACAAGGAGGGCGTTGGATGGGGACTGCGTCGCCTCACAGTGACTGAGCTGCAGTCTATGGCCATATATATGTACGTAAGTAGGATTCAGTTAAAGCGTTGAACCCGCGTACCAAATTTCTTGAAGATGGGCCCATAAGTAACAAAGACCGTTGAAAAGTTCAATATTGCGCCGACGTGGCATCATCCCCACTGAAATAAGTGCATACATTGGTTTCGGTTAGCGCAAGGAAGCCGCCTACCAAATTTTGTGAAGATGGGGCTCTGAATAGAAAGTTCAACATGGCAGGCGTTGTTGACTGTTATGACCGTTACCGTAGAATTTCGAAATGAAACCTACTTAACTTTTGTAAGTAAGCTGTAAGAAATGAGCCTGCCAAATTTCAGCTTTCTACCTACACGGGAAGTTGGAGAATTAGTGACATTTGGAAAATTCAATATGGCGGCCGACAGTGGTGTCATACACGAATAAAAGTACATACATCGGTTTTGGTTAGCGCAGGAAAGCCACCTACCAAATCTCGTGAAGATGGGGCAAGCCTTCTACATACAGGAAGTTAGAAAATTAGTAGCGTTGGAAAGTTCAATATGGCGGCCGACAGTGGCATCATACCATCGAAATAAGTGCATACATTGGTTTGGTTAGCGCGGAAGCCGCCTACCAAATTCGTGAGGACTGGGCCATAAATAAGAAAGTTCAACATGGCTGCGTTGTCAATCGTTATCGACCATTATGACTTACGTGTAGAATTTCGAAATGAAACCTGCTTAACTTTTGTAAGTAAGCTGTAAGGAATAAGCCTGCCAAATTTTAGTGGCTGTGTTTTTCAGCAAAAAAAAATCTTTTTAACCCATTGCCGCAATATCAATATCATTCAAAAAGACATAACTTGCGTCTTGCAGACTTTGCACATTCCCTGAAGTCAAATCATGACTCAGGTATTTCATTTTCTTTCAACCAGTTGCAACTTTTCTGGAACTCTTGTCCCGATTTCCTAGAAAGATCACAAAGCCTTTGTGTCTTCTTCGCATTATTCCTGTGCCTCAGAACATAAAAGCAACTCATCTACATATACACCAGGACACCACCACCTTTGGCCAATAACCTTTCAACTTTTTATCTTTTCTAATTCTTCTCCATACACACATGAACACATGCACTCACACAGAGCCTCTGTATATCCCTGTGGCATCACAGTTCAGGTCCAATGCTTCCCTTTAAAATGAATGTGAACCAGAACTGGGAGTCTGGATGTACAGGAATTGAAAAAAAATTCACAAGATCAGTAACAGAAAAACACATAGCAGTGGCCGGGACAGTAGAGAGAATAGTGGAAGGTTTCGAGACTATAGGAGTCCTAGGGTGTATAGCAGCATTGACTCCATGGAGGTCCTGAATGAATCATCATGAATCATCTGCTTTCTAACTGGAAGAATAGGAAAGTATTGGATCAGAATAATGGCACCCTGCTTAACTAAATCAGCATAAACAATTGTAATACCAGTCCAGCCTCAAATGAAATAAGATATTGTGCACAATGTAAACGGAAGGATGACTTTTTGGGAAATGACCAAGGGTTCAACATGAGCTATTCAGACAAAATATTATTTCCTTGTACCCAGAGAGATGAGTGGGCGAATCTAACTAAAATTTTCTAAGGGTAAACAGCATGGATTTAGGTGGAGAGGGAAAGATAAATGCGACGGATTGGGTTACAGGTACAACTAGTCCTACTGCAATTTTTTTAACAGATCATCTGGGTGAACTAAATATTAGGTCCCCATACTCCCAATCCTCCCTTTTGGACATGCTAATACCAATTGTCTCACATTATGCCCACTGAAAACAAGAGATTTAGCAATGGGGATATGTGGTAAAACCTCCAGAAGAAAAGCGATTGTTGTAAAGAGAAATACTGCTCCAGCCAGTTATGCTGAGATAAACTCAGCAAAAAAAGAAACGTCCTCTGACTTTCAACTGTTTTTACTTTCAGTAAACTTAATGTGTAAATATTTGTATGAACACTAAAAGAGTCAACACCATAAGACATAAACTAAAAATGTTTCACAATGTGTCCCTGAATGAAGGGAGGCTCAAATCAAAAGTACCAGTCAGTATCTGGTGTGGCCACCGGCTGTTGAAGTACTGCAGTGCATCTCCTCCACATGGACTGGACCTGATTTGTCAGTTCTTGCTGTGAGATGTTACCCACTCTTCCACCAAGGCACCTGCAAGTTCCTGGACATTTCTGGGGAATGGCCTAGCCCACCCCTGGATCCAACAGGTCCCAGATGTGCTCAATGGGATTGAGATCCGGGCTCTTAGCTGGCCATGGCAGAACACTGACATTGCTGTCATGCAGAAACTCACGCACAGAACAAGCAGTATGGCTGGTGGCATTGTCCTGCTGGAGGATCATGTCCGGATGAGCATGCATAAAGGGTACCACATGAGGAGAGGATGTCTTCCCTTACCGCAAGGCATTGAGATTGCCTGAAAACGACAACAAGCTCAGTCCCAAAGGTGATGTGATATACGCCCCAGACCATGACGGACCCCCACCTCCAATCGATCCGCTCCAGGGTACAGGCCTCGTGTAGCGCTCATTCTCGACGATAAACACAAATCCGTCCATCACCCTGGTGAGAAAAACCGTGACTCATCAGTGAAGAACACTTTTGCCACTCCTGTCTGGCCCAGCGAAGGTGGGTTTGTGCCCATAGGGCGTTGTTGCTGGTGATGTCTGGTAAGGACCTGCCTTACAACAGGCCTACAAGCCCTCAGTCCAGCTTCTCTCAGCCTATTGCGGACAGTCTGAGCACTGATGGAGGGATTGTGTGTTCCTGGTGTGACTCGGGCAGTTGTTGTGGCCATCCTGTACCTGTCACACAGGTGTGATATTCGGATGTTGCGTCCCAGTACCTCCCGGACGGTAAAGAAGTTGTACTCAGCGGTCACCAATCTTATTCCTGTCTGCAATTCACACCTTCACTCGGGTTCTCAACACAAGGGGAACTGTTCGAGTGCCAAATAAACAGTGGAAGTAACACCGAGGAAGACAGGAATAGTTCAATCAATTAGTCTTTATTCAGTCACAGATGAGTACGTAGATTCATGCTTTCTGTTTACCAAAGGCGTTTTAAACGGTTTGCTATTAGTTTTCCCCATGGTCAGTGAGTTTCTTCACTTTTTGCTAAACCAGCCTCAATTGTGCTTCTGTTCTCCGGTCCACGGGGCAATCAACCTGATTAGCAGACTGACAGTTTCACCGAAGGCCACTGGTTACCGCTGTTTAGGTGATCATTTCCTTGACTGACCCGTTGAGCTCAGATATAACCAGACCGTTAGAGCAAAGAGTCTCGCCCTCCCGCAACAGTGCTTTTTCCCGATCACAAAATGTTCAGTTATTTATCTATTCTTCCCACTACCTTCCTTTATTTTACTTTTAAGCCTCTAAGAGACTTCTTCTTTATTTCCTAGGAGTGTACTAACTCATGTCCTTAACATTCATAATCTTTACACTGTTTTATTTCCGAGAGCTTATCTATACATTCCCGGGCCACTCACTGCCTGGTTTAATTTCCCCCGGGCGGACTCCCCGGTCTACTCACTAAGAATTTTTCCTCCCGCCTGGAAGTTCCCAGTTTACTCGACTTCCCGGAAGAATCAGAAAGGGGGTCAAGGATTCCCATGGAGAGTCGCCCAGGCAGGCCAGTCCTAACTCAGCTGGTCCTCTGGACGATCCTGCTCAAGAAGTCACTTTGCCGTCTCTGCCCCAACTTGGGTGCCAAAAACTGTGAGCGTTGAAGTCGGAATACAACGGAAGAACTTAAACCCAATTTAAGTAAAAATAATTTCTTTATTCTTAATTCTTGGTGAGCTAGAGATTTTTGAGACTGCCTCTTCCGAACTCAGTCAACTGATTTGGGTTTAAGCAGAATATCTAAAGTAAAACGTTCTTCTTTTATATCCTAGAAAAGAAAAAAAAAAACCCTAGCAGTTCATTCCGAGGTTATACATAGCTTAAGGTTAAATCTTAATTTATGACATACTGGAGTATCCTAAAACATAGAAGAAACAGCCATTTGCATTCCTAATACACCCTTCTAATTATGTACACTTAGAACCAATTTAAACATTCTTACAAATCAGTACATTAATTATAAAGAGATTACATTCTTCACAGGGTCTTCTGTTAGTCAGCATTTCTTATCTATACTAATAAAAGGCAAATCCCTCACTCACTCACTCACTCATCACTAATTCTCCAACTTCACGAGTAGGTAGAAAGCTGAAATATGGCAGGCTTATTCCTTACAGCTCAAGTTAAGCAGGTTTCATTTCGAAATTCTACACGTAACGGTCATAACGGTTGATAACGGTCGACAACGTCCGCCATGTTGAACTTTCTGATTTATGGCCCCATCTTCACAAAATTTGGTAGGCGTCTTCCCTGCGCTAACCGAAACCGATGTACGTACCTATTTCGATGGTATGACGCCACTGTTGGCTGCCATATTGAACTTTCCAACATCACTAATTTTACAACTTCCCGTGTAGGTAGAAGGCTGACCCCGTTTTCACGAAATTTGGTAGGTGGCTTTCCTGCGCTAACCAAAACTGATATACATACTTATTTCGGTGGTATGACACCACTGTCGGCTGCCATATTGAAGTTTCCAATGTCACTAATTCTCCAAATTCCCGTGTAGGTAGAAGGCTGAAATTTGGCAGGCTCATTCCTTACAGCTTACTTACAAAAGTTAAGCAGGTTTCATTTCGAAATTGTACTGCACTGGTCATAACGGTCAACATCATCCTCATGTTGAACTTTCTTATTCATGGCCACATCTTCACGAAATTTGGTATGCGGCTTCCCTGCACTAACCGAAACCAATGTGCATTCTTATTTCGGTGGTATGACGCCACTGTCAGCCGCCATATTGAACTTTCCAACGTCACTAATTCTTCAAATTCCTGTGTAGGTAGAAGGCTGAAATTTCGTACTTATTTCGGTGGTATGATGCCACTGTCGGCCGCCATATTGAACTTTTCAACGGTGTTTGTTACTTATGGGCCCATCTTCAAGAAATTTGGTAGCGCGGTTTCGCAACGCCAACTGAATCCTACTTACGTACATATATACGTCCATAGACGGGTCCCCCATCCCAACGCCTCCCACGTTGTTGGCTGCCTTTCTATATAAGGACGTCTGTCGCTCTAGTCGTACATTCCTTCCTTGCTTCACCACGGATTCGTCTC
>NW_024383084.1:0-25000 GCF_016835505.1 Polypterus senegalus | reverse complement strand
ACCTTGAGGTTTTTGTTGTTGGAGAATCACCATTTTTTGATTGATGATTTTGATTTTTGACTCTGCGACATAGTAATATTGTATATCCAAGATTCATCATCAATTATAAAATGCTTCACATTTTTCAAACAGAATTCAGTTTCTCATAATTCACCTTGAAACATTGGGTTTAGTAGTACTTCAATTCAGTAGCCCACTCCTTGAGTAACTAGCACTCACAGACTTCACTCATATTCATGAACAATGGATTCAACTGAACCATAAGTAATACTTATGTGTCTGTCTCTTATGTATTATGTCATTCTTCAGTTTTTTATTACAGTTCAGTCCATGGTGGAAACATTTTTTCTGTTGATTCTGTTGATGTGGAAGGTTGGCTAGATCTTGGGTCATCTTCAAAACACATCCTGCAATAACAGAACTCTTCAGCCTACCTCTTAACTCTGGCAAAAGAAGTGAACCACTCTTAGTACACATTAACTAGGCAAGAAAGAATCTCTAAAGGCATATTGTTCTCTAGCAAGACAGTGATATGATGATACTTAGTTATGCAGTTTTAAGCATCCATGTTTACTTGGTTCTGAAGCAAGAAACATCCACTATAAACCACAAATACTAGGAACTTGTAATTTACAAATGTTTGCACATAAGAAATAATCTTAGGTGACTTACAGAATCAGCACTGTAGAATACTTTCTCCAGTTTCAGGCTCAAAACACTTTGATCACAACTTATACACAGCAGATATGGTTATGGCTATGGTTGTGAATACTATTATGCATTTTATTGTGGACTAATTGTGCTACCCATCTAAGATGTCTGGAACTCTAATCAAAGTAAACCTCAGTGTTAACATTTGCAGTGCACTGTGCAATGCATATATCTCTGTTATATGCCATTTGGCATGAGATTTGAAAAAACAATGATAATGAACATAAGAAATTTGACAAATCAGTCCATTTAGCATGTTTGTTTAGCTAGTAGCTAAGCAGTTCCTAATATCTAATCCAGATTCTTCTTAAAGGTTTTAAAGGTTTCTGCTTCAACTACATGTCTCAGTAATTTGTTCCAGGGTCCTACACCTCTTGGTAGAAAAGTTTTTTTCCTTGCTTCACTTTTAAATACACATTGTTTGTGATATGCTATCTATTGGAACAGTACAGACATAGCAGCCAGACAGCCACACAGCCAGACACCCAGTGTCTGAAGTGATCATGTTCTCAGTTTCAGAATATCTTTTACTATGTATACCTGAATGTCCTAAATCTTTATCTCTGACTCTTGGCATAATATTTTTGCATTTGGCAGATCAGTCTACAGTTGTACTTGTGTTCACTGTCAGGGTTGACTTCTAAATACCCGTCTTGTCTGTAAACTATAAACTACAAGTGAGAAGATTTACACTTTTATTTATGCTGTATACGTTAAGATTCTGTAACTCTAAGTTCCTAATGTGCCTAAAGCAGAAGCAAAGCAAATCAAAGTGACAAACCACACCACTACCAGCTGGATGGATAGCACATCTTCTCGCTAGGAGTCTATCCAGTGTGTTAGATGACCGGGTGGCTGTTCATCATTGTGTTAATGTATTAGCTGGTCCGTCTTTGATCCGATGTGGTCCATGGATGGAACTGACAGTATGAGACACCAGGATTGTATAGAGATCTCTTTTAATTCCAGTCTTGTTCTTTATTGCTACATCCCATGGACCAGCATAATGCCGTAAGTTTGGGGCCAACTCCTCTAAACGTGTTGTGCTCTTGAATCAGTTCAGCCTGGACATGACATATGCTCTTGAGCCTACTATTAATCAGTGTTCTATCCACAATGTTTGCTTAATCTTCTTATTAGGGAGGGAAATCCCTAGTGCCTTTTTTAACTGATTCTGACCTGTCTTAATGTTAGCAGAGCAAGAAAAGCAAGTTCCTATTAATTATAATGAAAAACTTTCTCTGGTACATGAAAAGTTACAAGAAAAGTTAAGTTTCCCAATGCATACTTTTTCACTACAAACATACATACAAAATATTATAGCCAGGCACATTACAAGTAATTGTTCAAAGTTCTTCCTTATATCTCTTCCATACAGACATCCACCTGACTTGTTCTATTACATGGATATACTTAGAGTAATAAAGAAAATATTTTGAATTGTTGTTTAACTCTATGAATTAAATTTAATCTTTTCCTCAAGTAGATACTGACCTTGTTTTTTTTTCAGTGTCTGTATTTTGATCAGCATTTATTAATATTTTTATGGTTGCAGGTTGTTGTGGTACTTTTCACAAATACACAGCAAAGACCAGCGCACTTGGTGCCATTGACCTTTAGGTGAATTGCTTTTAATCTGCCTTTCATGCCACCTCACCACTGCATTGCCTCTACTGAAGCTCAAAGAGTTGAACAGAAGAGCTTAATTTCCACTTAAGTATTTCCCATTATTCATCTTCTGATATTGATCATATTGTTCCAACTCCTGGAGGTGCAACCTTTTTTCCTACCCATTCCCACAGGAAGAAAAATTTGTGCTCTCTTGGTTTTTGTTCCACTTCTGCAGTGTCCACCAAATCCTAATCACAGACTCTTAGTTTGAGTACTTTTTTTTTCTGGTCTGTTCTTTTATGGTTAGATGTGCACAAAGGTACTGAAGTCAATCTTTATCTTCCGAGTCTGACCTCCTGTAGACTGAAACAGCTAGCAAAACGAAAAACATTTGAGGGCTCCTAAATACTTTTGCAAACTTGAAATGGGCTCATGAAGCAGATCATTTTAATTTCATAGTTCATTTTCAAGTGGTTTGAACCTGCATGTTTATGTTTGAAGGGTAAGTAATATATATGAATATTTTATGACACCTATACTGTTAATAAGGCAAAATTGGAAATTTGCAAAAATGTAAAACCATGGTAATATGCTATACTCATAAAAGTTTTGTGAAAATGTTAAAGCCAGTCAATTTCTAAGCTGCTCAGTCTTAACCCCCAATTTATGTGCCCGAGCCTATACCAGGTAGCATAGGGCATAAGGTGCAACACTGGACAGGGTCCTAGTCCATTGCAGAGAAAACACACATACACACCAACCACACACTAAAGTCAATTTAGCACCACCAGTCCACATGCCTTTGGAATGTAGGAGGAAGCCCATGCAGACACAATGAGAACATGCAAACTCCATGTAGGGAGATCCTGGGATGTGAACCCTCATCTCCTTAATTTGATGCCTCAGTGCTGCCATACCGCCCAAACTAATCCGAGGCAGGTTGCCACTCTATTGTAGAGCACTCACTCACTCACTCTATGTAAATGTAGTTACGAATCATCCTAACCTGCACATCTTTAGAATTTTTTAATAACCAAAGCATACAATGAAAGCCACGTACGTGGTGTGAAAAAGTGCCAACACAGGTCTCTGAAACCGAGGAAGCAGCGCTAACCACTGCACCACTAGATAGTTAGATAGAACTTTACTTGTCCCTAGAAAGAAATTTGGATTTTTGTAGTTTTGTGAATAAATAAAGTTCAGTAAGTAAATAAACACACACAAACACATGCACACACACTATGGTCTAAACCCACACCAGTGTGACTAAAAAGAAAGAAAAAAACTTCTGACTTGGATGCCCCAGTAGTGTGTTATTTAGATGTATTGTTGTTAGTATAAAGGAGCCCCTGTAACATTTCATTTTCACACTTGTGCTGAATAACTTATTGTCCTCAGTATTAGTATATCAGAAAGAAGATATGCAGCATTGTTCATAATAGCCATTAGTTTTGTCTTCATCCTCTCCTCCTTTAATATCTCCAGGGGATCAAGTGTTCATCCCATAAGTGAGCCTGAACTTTTAATTAGTTAGTTGATTCAGTGGGCCACACTGGCAATCACAGAGTTGTTGAAGGTGTAAAGGATATCACTACCGGCATTAAAGAAGTCTGCTCTGCCCTCTGTGTTATGAGACCAGTCCGACCTGATGTAAATCCCAAAGTACTTGTAGCAATACACATCCTCCACAACTACTCCCTGAAAATTGATTGGACATAGAGGCTCTTTGGTTCGGCGAATGTCAATAATCACTCTGCTTCCATAATCATATACATTTTGTGCAAAAATTTGAATGAGTGTTAACTTCTTGGTACATGCACATGTGGCCACTAAAATGGAAGGTTTTATGTAAAGATTCCTCCGATTACTGGCCTGGCAGTATCCTGTGTAGGGAGGGAAGGAAGGAGCCAGCATAGGGTCCTTGTTCATGGTAAAGAAGTCTCAGTCACACAAAGCTAATGTTGTTTTTCCAGTTAACCCAGCATACATGTGTTTTGCTTATATGATTCAGACACAGGCGGCACGGTGGCGCAGTGGGTAGCACTGCTGCCTTGCAGTTAGGAGACCCGGGTTCGCTTTCTGGGTCCTCCCTGCGTGGAGTTTGTATGTTCTCCCCGTATCTGCGTGGGTTTCCTCCGGGTGCTCTGGTTTCCTCCTACAGTCCACAGACATGCAGGTTAGGTGCATTAATGATCCTAAATTGTCGCTAGTGTGTGCTTGGTGTGTATGTGCCCTGCGGTGGGCTGATGCCCTGCCCAGGGATTTGTTCCTGCCTTGTGCCCTGTGCTGGCTGTGATTGGCTCCAACAGACCCCCGTGACCCTGTGATTAGGATATAGCGGGTTGGATAATGGATGGATGGATGGATTCAGACACAACTGGCAAATCACATACAGTCTTTCACAGGACTCTTTAATCTCAAACTTTACTGTTTTGCAAGACTGGCCTGCTTCTAAATACCTGAGGCACTTTTGATAGAAGAGATAAATCAAGAAACTGTTTCAAAAGGTTCCTTTAATTTTTATATGTTTATCATGCAGGACATTAAATTATTTGTGTATTTACTGTAGCTGTCAAGAGGACTGATTTAAGTGGTTTTACACTGTCTACATAGAACACCATCTCTATGGTGTGGTAGGGCATCCATTGAACTTTGATGTTTTAATTACTGTATTGTTAATTAAATGGGATAGCACCATGGCTCAGGGATTAGCACTGTTGCCTCATAGATTTAATGTCCTGTGTGATCCTGCATTTTTTGGTTTGTGTGTCTAGAGTCAGCACATTGTCTACATGAGTTTTCCTTAGAGTACTTTTGTTATCTTCACACATTACAAAAATGTTCATATTAAGCAGATGTCACATTATGGCACTTTTAGTCATGGGACATGCCAGACATACCACATGCAGTCATTGATCTCATGTCACTTTACAAAACTGAAAATTGTCGGGCATGTCTACTTTACCATCCGGGTTATGGCTTTCTAGTATAGTCATGCTCATCCCTTTAGCTGACTGGCAATAGTGTGCTGATTGATGGGTCCAGAACTGTACCGGTGCTGTGTAAAGGGGTAAGAGTTGCAATCTCTGCCCTCTTTTTACTTTTCTCTGTTTTATCTTGGTATGTAAAACTCCGGACATCAGACGGACAAGTCCCTCTACTGTTTATGAGGTCCAAAGCCCCCATACGGCCTGATGGAGCAGGTGCTGTGCCAGTACTGTGTTAAGGGTTAATAGCTATAGCAAGTTAGGCTGCAGTCTTGGCTCTTACTAAAACAGAATGGAAGAATGTAAAACACAAGTCATCAGACAGACAGGCCTCTCTTCTTTTTACAAGGTTCAAAACACCCTATATTCCTTATTCCTTGTCACTACATTCTATGCATTGAACATTCAGATAAGCATGTATTGTTGTCTGCTCTCCTGTCTAAAGAAATAATGAAAACTTTTTATTTAATCATAGCCAGTCAGAGGATAGTTGGTCTTATAGTCATTGGGCATGTCACATTAGTCTTCAAGAAAGTGCACCGCAACTGCTTCTGATGGGCTAAGATTTCGTAAATGAAGGTTACAACTAAAAATCACTGGAAAAGGTGCATAATGAGATATAAGCTTTACGTTAGCTGATGGATCTAAATTGGCCCCAGAGTGAGTTATTTATTATATTGTGTGTGTCCTGCAATGAACTGGGGCACTGTCAGGGGGTTGTTTCCCACCTTGTTGCTAGCACAGTCCTGAAATGGATTAAATGGTTTGGAGAATTGCAGTATTTACTGTATGTATTTACTAACGATACAAAATTGGACAAAAAAAAAACACTCAGCCAGTTCAATTGTCAATGATACATATTTGATAAACAGTGACTTATTTTAGTACCAGGTGTTTTATTAATAGGGTCTTAGGTTCTTTTCATTTGAGACTGTTTTTTAACACTATTCTCCTTTCTTTTCATGTGTAACCCCAGGCAATTAGAGTACCGGAATGGGCAGGTGAAAAAGTTTCACATTTATTCATGCAATATAGATAATGTGTGCGAAATAGCATTGTACAATGAGTATTGGTAAAATAATACAACCTGATAATATCCCACCAAGTGGCTCCCTGTCTCACTGTGTTATTTGGTCTTGAGTCCAATGTGATCCAGCATAGCCCTTGATTCAGAATGACATGAAACAGAGGGACAAAGAGGTGGTCTATCCTTATGTTGGGAAACGGAAAGAGTGTGAGGGAGAGATGCCTTTGAAAGCCTCATTTATCCAATTCTAATGATCTTTCTACATGCCTCTTTCATGAGTGGTAGTGTGTAGTTTTCTAAGACACAACTCAGGAAGATTCCCGGCCCATTCCAGCTCATGCTTTCCTCCTGGAGGGGAACGGAGTGCCATTCCAGCCTTTCGTCTTAGGGTGGAGGACTCAAAGAATGTAAGGTGTCCCTGTTTTTTGATATTTTGAGGACACACAAACTAACCTTGTGAAACCCATTGCAAGCATATCAATACAAAGCCTTCAACTCTGAAGTTCATCTGCCAGCCTGTTAATGTCCAAGCCACCTGAATTCCCCCAGGCTAGCTGACCAGTCAGTTATTGAGATTTTATCTATACTAGTTCTAATCTGTTGTAAGTACAACAATTGGTATCTAAAGTATTTTTTTTTCTAAGTACACATAAGATTATTACAACATCCTCGTGACACCCAGTGTAAAGTGTAAATTATACATGGTAAAATTTATTTAGACATTGAAATAATGACTAAAGTTGAATGTCTAACATTAGCTACTTGATGAGGATTTTCAGGAAAGACTAACTGACTGATCAAGATGGTTTAAAACAAATTTTACAATATGTCACAAATACCAATATGATATTCCTTACCTTTGGTGTTGAACATACTTAAAATGTAGCTGAGAAGGAGGTGTGTTTGTTTTTAGGAAAATTATGTTTACTTATTTGTTTGTTTGTTTGGATATAGGACCTCCTGAAGCATACCCCAGAGGAGCATTTGGACTATCCTTTACTGCAGGAAGCACTTCGGATTTCCAGCTGTTTCCTCTCTGTAGTCAACGAGGAAGTTCCAAACAAGAAAAGCACAGTAACCCTATCAAAAGGCAAAGTCAGTAACAAGATCAGTTGCTCTTTCTAACCTTTTTTAGATACTTGGAAAAAACATAATTGAATAAAAAAAATAAAATCTAAAGTTTAAAAACAATTAATTCAAAATTATAATTTTTTTTTACTCAGCTGCAATATAAATGAATCAGTTTATAAGTAGATATTTACTTTTATTTGTTAATGTTGCCTATGAATTATGAAATTGTTTCTGTATAAATCAGTGTAAGTGTGCATGAGAGTGCTGTGTGATGAACTGATACCCTGTCCTGACTTCTTTGTTCATTGTGTCTAATGGTGCTAGAATAGGTTCTGACCAAAATAAGCAGATTAGATAGATTCAGGTAATGAAAGTAATCATCTCCGTCTTTAGATTTGTTTGTAAAATAAGCTAACTCAACTCATATTTGTTCATGAAACATTGGTGCCCACCTGCCATACTGTTTCTATAGCACAACAATTTCATTGTGGTGTTGGGTCAGTTTCTGGAAGATCATTTTTGCAATTCAAGAAGGAGAATTTGTTTTCTCTGAAACGTGTGAGTTTTGCTGTGTCTTTCATGTTTTTTACATTTCTATTGACATGTATTTGATCAGCAGATTCTTTATTCAAACTGATTTGCAAACAAGGTCAATATGATAGAGTAATATCAGTTTGGGAACAAGTGTTACAGGACACAAAAAGTAATTTTCCTCATTTTAAATGTTTACTACTTAATGCGAGAAGCATTAGACATAAAGTGCATGAGAGCTAATAGTATTGACTTGAAACTATGATTTTGCAGATATTACAGAGTCATAGCTAAATGAAAGAGATGGAGAGGAATATAATATTAGTGGCTACCCACACTTCAGGAGAGACAGGCCAAGAAGGAAAGGAAGGGGGTGTAACTATATGTGAAAAATAATATTCAGGCCAACATCTTCAAGATGGAAGAAGGAAACAACATCAGAATAACTGTGGGTTAGGCTAGTAAGGAAGAAAGACAAAGATCTGTTTATTTGAGTTTGCTTCAGGCTGCGAAATTCTGATATGTTAGATAATAACATATTATTCAATCAAATAAGACAGATGTGCAACAAGAGGGCATAGTGGTCATGGGTGATTTTAACTTTCAGAATATTAATTTGGGAAGCCCCAGTTGGGAACACAAAAGAGGAAACTTAAATGGTGCAGATGGCAAATGACTATTTTTTCACCCATTTTGTCTCAAGTCCAAGACGTGGTGACGCCTGTCTAGATCTCATCTTTTCAAACAATACAGACAGCATAACAAGAACAGAAATTACTGATACTTTAAGCAACAGTGATCACAACAAGGTAAAATGTGAGATAATCTTTGAAAGCACACAAATGTACAGCAAAACAAAGACTTCATAGGATTGAGGAAGTATCTACAAAACATCAAATGGGAAATTAAAGCTCATCAACTATAAACGACAGTTGGAGTCACTTCAGAGATCTTCTGATCTAGGCTCAAAATAAGTTTTTTCTGTGAAGCAGTAAGAGAAATAGACTAAAAATATCATCCAAAATGGATAAATAGGAATATTAGTAAAAAGGTAAAACGGAAAAGATCAGTGTACAAGAAATTTTTAAAAAGCCAGATAATTCTGACATAGAAGAATACCAGAAGCTACAGCAAAGAGGTAAAAAAAAGCATTTGAAATGTCAAAAGAGAGAAAGAGAGCATGCACTGATACAGCGCGTTGTGCACTCACCACATGACAAACCACCTCAGGATCTTAATTAGGACCCGAGTGCAACCATCCAACATGTGACACCTCAGCACCACACTAATGGAAAAGAGCAGTGTGAGGTTTTTTTTTAACAGTGGCTGCAGTGCCAATCCCTCCACCAAACCCCAACTTTTCCTTTGCAAGTTGGAGGGCCTGTTTGCAGGGCTGGATGCAGGTTAATTTCATACCCTGGACAGGGCAATTGCAGGTCAAAGGCCATCAGAGTGGCATTGCTTCTGACATTTACAGGATTCAAACTGGCAGCCTTCTGATTGCTGGCGCAGATCCCTAGCCTCAGAGCCACCACTCAGTCAAAAGAGACATCGAAATAAAAACTGCTAGAGAAGCCCAAACAAACAACATGCAATTAAATTTTTCAGTGCTACTCCAGTAAAAAGATGAAAAAGAGAATTTAAGAAACCTTTGGGACACGAATGGAGAAAACATTGAAAATGTGAAGGAAATAGCAAATGAAATGAACAAGTATTTCACCTATGTTTTTATAAAGGAAGGAAAAAATGGATTACCTCATGCAGAAGGAAACACAAACTCTGGGTTCACAGATTTTAATAGAAGGGTCAGATGTACTCAGATGTGGACCCAAGAAGGAGACCTGGTCACTGATCACCGCCTCAGTATTGCGTACCAACTTGGCGGGTGTTAATGATAATAAGTAAAGCTGAGCAGAAATGGGGTGTTGAACAGATGGGCAATCTGCATCTCTGCTAGGTTGAGCTTGAGATGGTTGCTGTATCAGTAAGTGTGGTTCTTTGGCAAGAACGGCAGATACAGCTGTGTATCCTCAGCACAGCAATAATCAGAGAAACCATGGGACTGGATGACAGGGCCTAATGAGTAGTTGTATAGGGAGAAGAAGAGAGGGTTCAGCGTCAATTCTTGGGGCACCCTTATGCTTGATTAGTTCACCCCTGTTGTCACTCCACACTTTTTATCATTTTCATATGAATTGCTTTTCATGTACCTTGTTAACAGAGCAACAATTTATTTTGAGGGCTACAATATTTATCCCAGATCCCTTCCACCATCAGACCCAGGAGGAATTATACATTTATGCTAGGTTTTTTTTTTTTTACATTTGATAACATATTAAAGCTTTACTTTGAACAATGTATTTATGTATTTAATGTATTTATTACAAATATAATTATTTAGATGATGCTTTAATTGCAAAATGCTCAGAAAGACGGTTCTTATATTTAATTGGATCATTGTATTTTTTGACTTTATGGCCTGCTTGTGATGGCAACCTTAGGGTTTACAGACCAAGTTGACCTTAGAGATTAAATCACAATTGCCTTTAATCCATTTATTATATACTTTATGCTTATTTAAACATCTGATATAAAATGAACTCTATTCATGTCAAAGTAACAAAAAAAGTGTAAATATAAAAAAGAGAGGACCAATATGTATACATCTAAAATTTTAATGTAACAGTGTGCCTAAAATTTAGTGTAGGTCAGCTTCATCCAATAAGCTGGTAACTCTGTCCCTTCTGTTTCTCAAAGATGCTTCTTTTCACAAAACACAGGTTGCAAGCATTGCTTAGTCAAACCCAGTTATCCAGACATGGCCATGTGAAACTTTTTTTGTATTAGAACAAGTAAAATGCCTTCAAAAAATAATTTAATTTAATTTTTCCCTCATCAAACAATACTCAATATTCCAGAATGAAAGAGAAAAAAATTCAGGATTTTAGAATTTTTTGCAAATTTATTAAAAATAAAAAACTGAAATATCACAGTCAGATCCTTTACTTGTGAAAGCACCTTTGACAGCAATTATAGCCTGGAGACTTTCTGAGTTTGAGTAAAGTTTTACATGCCTGGATTTGGGGGTTTTGTGTCATTCTAGAGATTTTTGATTTGGTTCAGGCTGATCCACTCAAGGACATACTCATAGATGTGAGAAGCTACTCCGGGGTTGTCTTTGCATTGTGCCTAGGATCATAGTCCTGTTCGAAGATGAACTCTCTGGAGCAGGATATCACCATATTTTGCTCCATTCAGGCTTCTCTTAACCTTGACAAGCCTCCCAGTCCCTGCCACTAAAAAGCAACCCCACAATTTGATTCTGCCACCATCATGCTTCACCATTGGAATGGTATTGCTCAGGTGGTGCATGGTGCCCGGTTTCCTCCAGAAATTATGCTTATAATTGTGGCAGAACAATTCCATTTTTGTTTCACCAGATCAGAGAATCCTGTTTCTCATTGCCTAAGAGTCCATTAGGTATCTTTTTCAAACTCCAAGAGGGGTTTCATGTGTCTTCTGGTCACTCATAAAGCTTAGATTAGTAGAGTATTTCAGTGGTATTTGTCCCTTCACATAGGTTTCTGAAGCCTTGCATGACCACTGGGTTCTTGGTCACCTCCCAATTGCTCAGTTTGACAGGGCAGTCAGCTCTATGAGTCATGGTTGTTACAAAGTTATTTCATTTAAGAATTATGGAGGCCACTGTGCTCTTGGGATTTTTTTTTTTGTAGTTTTCTTTGGATCTGTGCTTCAACAAAATCCTGTTTCTTAGCACCACAGACAATTCCTTCAAATTCATGGCTTGGTTTTTGCTCAGATACACAGTCATGGTGGGAACCTTTTAAAGACCTTTCTTAATCTTGTCCAAGAAATTGAAATGACCACAGGTGGACTCCACAAAAGGTGTACAAAATCTCCGAAATGATTAATAGAATTAGATACACCTGAGTCAAATTTCAAGTGTCATAGCAAAGGGTCTGAATACTTGCGTGGTGGTAATATTTCTGTTTTTTTTATTTGTAATAAATTTGCAAAAATTCCTATTATACTGCTTTGGCTTGTTATTCTGAGATATTTAGTGTTGCTAGATAAGTATAAATATAAATGTTAATTATTTTAGCTTATGGCTACAACATAAAAAAATGAAGGCATTGTATTTTATTGTTCATGTGAATTATGTTTAAAAAGAAAACTTGTTTGGTTTTACTAGACTTTATCTATTTAAAGGTCAGACACAAAGCATTTTAATCACTGGTCACACATTTTTTGCTGTATATAGTTGTGCCTTTGTGCCTGTACCCACTCATACACGCTGTGCAGAATAAACCTCAGATTCAACATTTAAAGAAAAGATTTACAGAGTATCAACATAGTGTACAAAAAAAGCTGACTGTAATGAGGTTTGAGTTTTCTGTGGTGTTTTTCTTACTTTCCACCTACCATATTTAACTCCTTGGTTTAGGATGATGAACAAAGATGTGTGGATAAGAAGTCGGAGCATAGACTTCAGAAACAGACTTCACCTGTATAACTCCTAAAAGCGACCTTTTAGAATTTATCTTTAAAATACGCTGATAACAAAATGTGTAATTTTCAGAACTATATGCATCTATCTACAGTATAGTACATTCTACATTTACAGATGGTTAATGTTTTAAGACAGTTAACAGGAGTCATTGATTTCAGGCTGCTGGATTTTTCCAGTTAAGAACATTAAAACACTATAAATTGTAACTTTCCTTTCTTTTGTTCTGAACTCTTCAATTGTGATGGTTTAAGTTTGTACTCTTGTCCTAATACAGAGCATGAGAACATAAGAAATTTGACAAGAAGAGATCATTCAGTCCACTAAGCCCATTTGTTTAGCTAATAGCTAAGCTGTCCCAACATTTCATCCAGGCATGCTGACAAAGTACATGTGCGATGCCACTCCTTATTCAAGAAAAGATCCCAGTCGTCCCACTCCCACAGGGGAAAAACTTTCCCGAGACTAAGGTCTAAAGGTTTATGAAACTGTTTCTAGACAGATGCAGAACTGTAACAGTTGGGTAAAGTTCGACAGGAGCTTCTACCTGCAGCTAAAGTCATTCACATACTGAAGTAGCACTGTACTTGTACTTTGTCAGCATGCCTCTGTCGATCAAACACAGGAAGGGCTGCAGTCTACTTTTAACTTTATGCTGTAGGAAGATAAGTAAATAAGTCAAGGTAAATAACATTTGATTTTAACATATAAATGCTTTTCATATAAGGACCATCACAAAACATAATCACAAATAGGACTTTGCATGATACCTTGGTGAGCTCTGTAAGTCCTGCTTTTTCTTTGAAGGAGATGCATGTGGCACACTGACTGGCAGGATGATGCCCGACCTGTTGCTGCATCCAAGTTGTGCCATCTTTTGCCTTTATGCCTGGTGCAGCTGTGTTGTTCTTATGTGTGAATGGATGTTTTTTGTGGGGAGGGCTTCTGTTCTCTTCCTCTGATGTAGAACCCAAATCCTCATCTGACTTCACCTCTGCTATAGCATGTCTTTTTTTAAAAACAGCAGTGTCAGATCGGGGGGAGCATGAATGAGACTGAGAGAATAAAACTGAATATTAAAAAACACTAACTTTTACAAGTACAATAAATTTACTTTGGCTGTTAAAGACTCAAATAAATCAAGTGTATGCTTTTATTCTATAATAGTAACAATAAAAGCAGCTTACTACTCAAAATGGTAAATCTAGGAATGGCCCGGAATCTAACCTGCAACCTGCAATGAGCCAGCAGTTTTTTTTTTTACCTCTGCACCACCCAAGCAGTCGTGCCAGCATCATACCCAAACCCGATGTCTTTTTCTTTGGTTATATTCTTGAATTAAAACACACTTGCTTTGTTATACTTGTACTTTTTGTGAAAGTGTTTACTTGATATTTGAATTTCACTCTTCACACATTATATACTTCATTTCAAAATTTTGTCATTAGTACTATAACATGAAAAAAGTTTCTGTTTTTTTGCCTTGCATTTTGTGTCATCCTACATTTACCCAGATCATTGTAAAACACATATGAAATGCATGTGTTCCAAATAACAATAAAATATTATTTACCCTATACAACTCCAGGCACCACACACCCAGATAAAAAGCCTTAAGCAGGAGAACTTTTCGTCCGACTTGAGCTGCGGCTATTAGGGGGCATGGGATAGCAGGCTGCTTACTGCTTGTGCTGATCGACACATTTGCAAAGCAAAAGACGCTAATGGAGAGGTTTGAAGGAATTTAAGATGGCCCAGGATTACAACTTTTTTCCGTAGGCTTCAGGGATTCTAGTGTTAACTAGCATATGCTTTATATTAAAACTCTAAGTGTTAGGTAGCTCTCTAAGCACTAGTCCTTTGCGTGTGCTTCAGAATAAAACCTCAGTGGCTTGGCAGCTTAACTTAATGTGTGTTGTATTTAATTTAAAGCCTAACTATTAACAAAGTACTCACCAATCATGAATATTTCAGCCAGTGAACCACATTGCCTGAGTTTCCAGAATGTGTTCACAGAGAAAAGGTTTATATCTTTTCAACAACAGAGTAAATTATCAGATGTGGTTTATAATAATTAATAAAATCTTTAACCAACAAACTCAAAATGATATACGGTAACTGAAAAATATAATCACAAGTATATGGTGGATAATGGCAAAGAACACAGACATGCATTCTGAAAGAATACCCTAAAATCTTCCAAATCGGTCATTGTGCCCAGTCTCCTTTATACTCTGTTATACAGCCCTAGGCAAGTAATTTGACAACTTTGTGTGAACGTTACCCGGGCACAGACAGGCAGACATGTTGTTTTTCCACCACCACACATTTATTTACAATACTATTTACAAAATTCAGTGCACACAAACCCCCACAAAGTCCTGGCCACACAATGCCTTCTTCTTTGGGCCGCCTCCACACTCTCTTCTGCTTGCTTTGTCCTTCTTCCACCTGACTCCAGCCTCAAATGAAGGGAGGCGGCCCCTTTTATTAGCACCCGGATGTGCTCCAGGTGGTTTCCGGCAATCACCCGCCGACACACCCCTGTGTGGCGGAAGTGCCGGCTGTACTCCGGAAGCTCTCCGGGTGTCCCTACTTCTCTTCCCCCCAGCACTTCCTGGTGTGGCGGAAGGGCTGAGGTCCAGGGTTCCCAAGGCATTGGGGCGCCCCCTGGCGGTGAGCACGGGCCCCTACAGGGTTGGGCTTCCAAGCCCTCTACCCATGGCCCCCAAAGCAACCAGGGTAGTGGCCCCCATGTGGCACAGGCGGGCGTAGACCCTCTTCCGGTCCTTCACAACGTCTCAACCGGGTCGTCGCCCCTGGCATCCCTGACATTTGAAACACCTACTGAACACAAATACTGTATACAGTAGATATGATTACACATTTGCAGATCAGTAGTTATCAGAGGGAATGAGGCATGCCACCCTGACTTTGCAGGAATACACAGCTGGCTTCTGATCTTGATTTTGATACCTGAAAATATTAGCACCAAACAGTTCTTATCCCAGAGAAAGGCCAAAGGCTTAACTGAAAATTGGCTTATCTTCTGAAAAAGAGTTGGCTTCCTCAAGAGTCTTTTCAGAGGACAGTTATTTAATAGGCTGTAACTGTCCAGCCCCCATGGTGGTTTACCAAAAGCCAGCAGTAGTTGTTTTCCTATCATGTAGAATGCAGCGCTCTCTCATTTTGAAGTGTAGACAAGGTTACAGCTGACAGAATTCTTAGGACAGTCAGGTCATTTGTGGTGGGTTGATTAATATACACATTGTAATGTGCACACTCGTTCCCAATATCCTACACACCCACAATCCATTAATCTCTGCTTAAAGCCAATGTAATATTACCAGATTTCTAGTCAGAGTGAACGTCACTGTAATTGTTGATGTTGTTTCCTAAGTAAACTAAACAACAGCATAACCACATTCCAACACATTTTCACAGTATTGCAAGTTCACCCCTTTTTGTGAAAGCCAGTAACTTTCTGCTTGATGGAGATGGTGCCAGATCAAAGCCTTTAAAGGATTTGTAAATTCAGCCCAGCCATTTTTTTCCATCTGTTATGGTGGATAAAACATGCAACATCAGACAGACGAGTCTCCTTATTCAATATATACAGTACCTGCACAGTATGCAACGTACTTCCAGGTAAGCACTCACTGGCTATCAGCTATCAAACACACACAATCCCATTTATGCAGCTTAAGACAAAATCAAACCTGCTTGACTTTTGTGAGTGTTAGTTGCAGACTGGTTGGACTGAGTCTCTGAGTATGTCAGACAACACGACTGACAATTTCAGGAGTGTATTGCGACCACTCCGACTGCATAGGATTATATGAATGATGTCTGTGACTGAATCACTATGGAAAAGTTATGTAATATAGTAGGGACGGTACATATTTAATTTTCAAAATTGGGTGCTGAATTGTTTGATCTGAAAATACAGTTACACAAATGGTTCTAATCTAACAATTGTATGGTAGACTTCTTTCAGAACACGAGGAATTAGACACTGTAATGGAAAGTGGGTACAGAAAATGGATTGATGGATGAATGGATGGTGTCATAAAGTTGTTGTAAATATTAACAAATCTTTGTAGCCAGCTAATCATTATTGGATGACTTTAAAAGTTGCTACATCTCTAAATTAGATTTCTATGTAATTTTCAGACAGCTTGAATTTTTTTCATTCCATGTTTGCTTAATTATGTGTCTTTGTTGTTGTTATTATTATTATTTTTTTTTTTTAGGTTCGACAACTAGTGAAAGATGGTTTCCTTGTGGATTTTTCAAATGGAAATCGAAGCTTTCGCCATATATTCCTTTTTACAGATCTTATCTTGTGTGCCAAGTTAAAACAAGGGTAGGTATGTTCGAAATGATCAATCAGTTAAATAATCAGCCAGTCTTTATTATATATACAGTATAGCACCTTACCCAGAAGCAACATTGCTTAGGGAAAGTGCTTTCTTTATTACAATTTAACTGAAAGATATAAAGGTAGCTAATACATTTTTAAATCTTTAACAGAAACCATAAGAACAAAAGCCACACAACAAATGACAGTGTCATGAATCATGTCATTTTTATGTTCTTAATCATTATTTTCCACTTTTAGAACCTTAGTATTTTGTTTGTGTCATGTTTGTTTATTTTTATATTTATGATGATATTATTCTATTGTTGTCGTAGAATCTTTGTCTATCATGGGCACCGTCATCACAGACATGATCACTCACCACTATCGTAGAAAAAACTTTTCTCTATCTTCAAAGAAGGCAGTTACAGGGTCCAGATGAGAATGTAGAACAATCTTTTATTTGCACAGGGTTGGACACATATGTCTCAGTCCAATTCATCTCCTTTTATACTTTTTTCTAATTACATTACATTATCTAATACATCACGTCATCTTACTCTTAATAGGCAGAACTTTATTACCCCCTCATATCAACTAAATCCACCAGTAATTCCTGACTCCTGTCGACTCTTGTATTACTCTGAACACTGCTTCATTAAGGGGGTGTTTAACGTATTGCCCTATTGATAGTAGCACTGCTTTATAAAAGGGGTGTATCGGTTTTCTCTTCAGTTCTTCCTCTCTTTCTGGTGGGATGTTTGTTACTCATTTACTGTGCCTCATTCTAACCTTTGTAAAATTATGTTGGTAGCTCTCTCAGACGAGGCACAGACCTCTTTCACTTTCATATTTAAGTTACATTTAGTTAACTCATTCAATCCTTTTCCTTAACTTCTATCCTAATAAAAGGCAAAGCCCTCACTGACTGACTGACTGACTGACTGACTGACTCACTCATCACTAATTCTCCAACTTCCCGTGTAGGTAGAAAGCTGAAATTTGGCAGGCTCATTCCTTACAGCTTACTTACAAAAGTTAGGCAGGTTTCATTTCGAAATTCTATGCGTTGCAGTCATAACTGGAACCTGCTTACGTACATATATAGGGCCATAGCCTGCAGCTCGGTCGCCGTGTGAGGCGGAATTGTGTGTCAGCAGCAATCCAATAGACACGCTGCCGCTAAATATTTGAGGGTGAAGGACTATGCTTATGCAAACGAATTTGAGATTGTCAGGGATAGACTAGTGTTTGGCACAAACTCAGCGAAAGTGCGAGAGAAACTTTTATGTGCCGGGTCTTAGCTAACATTAAATAAAGCCGAGGACATCGCAAGATCGCACAAGATAGCACAAACACAGCTGAGAACCTTCGATGCATGTACTTCGAGCGACTCACGTGAACTGACTGTGAACGCAGTACACAGAGAACAAGCAAGAGCTCGAAAAAGCGTGAACAAAAAACACAATACACAGTTGAGAAGGCAGCAAAAGAATATGAAGCGAGTGAAAGACGAATACAATATTCGTGAGATACAAGTTTAATGAGAGGTTGCAGGGTATAAACGAGACTTTTCATCACTTTGTAACTGAGCTAAAATTGCTGGTGTAGGACTGTGCTTATGCAAATAAAGATGAGATGGTCAGGGATAGAATAGTGTTTGGCACAAACTCAGCAAAAGTGCGAGAGAAAACTTCTGGATCTGAGCTAACATTAAATAAAGCCGTGGACATCGCAAGATCGCACGAGATAGCACAAGCACAGCTGCGAACCTTCGATGCATGTACTTCGAGCGGCTCACGTGAACTGACTGGCAAAAAGCAAGCGCTCCAAAGAGTGCTGAACAAAAAATGCATTACACAATTGAGATGGCAGCAATAGAATATGAAGCAACTGACGCATACACGCATATTCATAAGTTCACCTACTGCGGAAACAAACCACATGGTGGAAAAAGTCAATGTCCAGCTAAAGGAAGACAGTGTAAAAAATGTGGTAATTGAAGTACTTTGCTAAAGTTTGCAGGACTGGGAAAGGTAAACCCATGCATGCAGTGTGTGATGTCTCAGATAAAGAGGAAGACGAGCTGTTCATTGATGCAGTAGGACAGGAACAACCCTCTGATGCTGAACAAGCCTTTGTAGACATATCAATAGGAAAGCAAGGTGTAAAGCTTAAGTTTAAATTACATTCATAGACACGCTGCCGCTAAATATTCGCAGGCAAATCCACAACTTAATACCGAGAATGCCTGTTAAACATCTTAGATTCACGAGTACTGATTTCGATGAATGAAACCTGTTACCTTTACAACGGTTGACAACTAAGATGAGATGGTCAGGGATAGTCTAGACAAACACGGAATGTAACTTGAACACAGCACATCCTCCAAATATGAACCTGATTGAAAGAAATAATGATAATCAAATCCTTGATGACAGCAACACTCATAACACAAAACAATTACATTGACAATTATGTTACGTTATTTTTAAAATGTTTCCTTTTCTTTTTCATAACTTCTTTAACACACTACTTCTCCGCTGCGAAGTGGGGTTATTTTGCTAGTAATTAATAATTAATTCTGTTATGGCATAATTTCAATGTTGTCTGTCATAGGTACTGTCTTTACATCATTCTCCTCCTAATTAACATGGGAACAACCTAGGTTTCAGATAATTTAAAAGTATTTGACTTGAATGCCTTTTTTTGGTTTGGGATTCTCATTTGTTAATTTGCCTTGTTAGTCCTTTACACGTCTTTTGAACACAGACTTTGCCTTTGCCTTTTTTAGTGAATTTTACCTTTACTGTTACCAAACCTATCCTGGCCATAGACTTCAGATAATTCCTTTTCCACTGGCCTTACATCTCCTTGTGGCCTCATATATAAACGATGCGTACACACAAAAATGTTGCATACACCCGTGTCCATGCTCACATCGCAATGTATAAAAACTAAACTTGTAGTAAAGCCACAAACATTCTCACGACAGCTCAAACCATGCGTACATACATTTTTGGCTCAGTTTTGCAAATTGGCGGCACCCAGCATCAAAGCAGTGCTACTGTTCCTGTGTGGTTTCCCTTTATTTTTTAGATTCACATTCTGCGGCTTTATCAAATACACTGAAATTAACCACATATCGTTTTTTAGTTTAAGGCATTTGATTGTAATCAACCTGTAACAATATAATGATGCACAGAATGGCCAAATTATTCCAAATATCATAGCTGCTTTAGCGTTGTCAGTGTGAGTGTCAGAGTATTTTAACCCACTGTATCTGAGTGTGGAATCACAGCTGTACAGCAGCTAATCAGAAAGCTCTACAGCAGATTGTGTTGATAGCAGAGATAATTATTGGGATACAGCATCTAGCACAAGCTACCTCAGCCATGGGAACAGTCTATTTGAACTTTCCCGTTTGGCAAATGCTTCAGAGCCTTTCCTCTACTGACCTTGTGGTTCAGAAACAATTTCATCCCAAGAGCTCTAAACGCACTCAATCAATTCATCAAGTGCTCCTGGTAGAACTGTAATAAGTACCTTATAGTAAACTTGCACTACAGTTGTAATATTGCACAACCTGAGCCACTTATGCTTTCATATTGTATATTTTTCTTTGTTTTTTTATCGTATTATTATTATTACTGTTATTTTATCATTTTATAGGAAAATAAGTTTATGGAGGATTTAAATATTGAATCTCATTGTACCATACAATAGCAATAAAGGAATTAAATTCAGTTCAATAGAAGAGTGCACGTATTTATATATGGTGATGACTGGCTTCGAAGTCAATTTAGATTTCCAAGCACTATCTTCTTGGAGTTCTTCATATAATTTTTAAGGTTAGATGCAGTAAAGTATGTATATTACATTATAAAGATACATTTTTAACTTAATTTAAATAATGTATACTGTTAATAATTAAACGTGCGGATACAGTGGACCTCGGTAGCGATAAACTGGTGTCCCATTCAGGGATTGTTCCTGCCTCATGTGGTATGCTTGCTGGGACTAGGGAAACCCTGGATGGATAGATGAATGGAATAATTAAACATGTACTACGAAGATATTTCAATGATCCTTAAAGGTTTTGAAGACCTTTAAGACATGAATACACCAACACATTTTTAGTTTCCATCTGCATACATGTTTTGTGTTTAAATGTATTTGCAAGTTTTCTGATAATTTATAGCCCACTAATGGGATCAGCATTATATACTCAGGGAGTGGGGGCTGTCCTATACAGTATAATATTGGCTACTACAGCTTGGTGATGTCATGCTAGCCTCACAAAGAATCATTGGGCACTGAGAAAAAAAAAATCTGTCTAAACTGGCAGTACAAAGAATTTCCAGGAAAATATTCGGCAAACAAGTCACTTGAAAACACAGCATATCCACTGCAAAAATCGATTAGAGTAAATTTTGATGATCAACATGATTATGACCCAGGAAATAATTTGAAATACAAATTGAAAGAACTAGATTAATTGAAATATCTTGATTGATTGAACGTTTTCTTTCTTATACATTTAAAATTATCTCTCAACTTCCTGAAACACACTGGATTACAAGCTGTGAAGCAGACTATTTCAGTAAGTTTAGTTTAAAGCTATCCATATGCTGAGTCATTTATAAATTGGCTTATTCCAATAAAGTGAGGTGGTTTGCATGAGGTATGAATGTGACTCTGACATGAGACCAATCTAACTGCAGTAAATATTGTGCATTAGGAATACAATTTGTGCATGCTATGGTAGTCGATACAAGTCAATAAGAAAAAGGCTTGTACCTGAACAAAAAAAAGATTGCTTTCACGTGTGATTGGGTAAATCAAACAACATATGAGGCAGCGAGAAATTAATAGCAGTGCCATAAGAAACTGATGACCAAACCCTTATAATCTCACATTGCAAAAGTGATACTCAATGATAGATTGTCCCCGTAATGTGATCACTCCTCAGGCACAATGTTGACTGAAGGCACATTAACTTTGATATTATGTAGTAAATGATAAACAGACATTCCAAACTGAATGCTGTTAACAAATATTTACAGGCCTAAAGGCAACAGACATAGGTCTTGAGATAAACTAAATAGAGGAGGTGTTCAAATAGTAGGCAACTAGAGAGTAAATACATAACATTATACTGTGAAGTGAAACTCACCTGATACGTCTTCTAAGAAACATTGAAATGGAATGGAAAAGAAAGTGAATTTTAACTTAGTTAATAAATGATCTGTTTTACAATCAGTAATACCGGTAATTAATCAGATAATTTTGTAGAATTCTTTATTGTCATTATGCATACACATAATGAAATTTTTTGTTGGTAGGACTCGGCTTCAGAATACTTAAAATACACAATACACTATAAATAATAAAATAAACATATTAAGTATGAAAGATAGCAGCAATAAAACATCATCAAGTCCAGACTTTTCCTGAGGTAGTACGAGACCAGTGATCTGTGTGCGTGGGTCAGCATGGGAGGATTACGAGGGAAAGTGCGTGTGCATGTCTACAGGGGGGTAGATGTAGATGTATGTGTGTTTATCAGCAGGAGCAGATGGACTTCACAGCTCTGGGGAAAAAGCTGTCTTTCAGTCTGCTGGTGCATGTTTTTATGTTTCTGTACTGCTTTCCCGAGGGCAGTGGTATAAACAGTCCATTTCCTGGATGGGTGAGATCCGCAGCTGTACATTTGGCCCTCTTCTGCATCCTTCCAGCATATACAGAGTCCAGGTCTAGGAGAGGACTTCCTACAATCCCCTGTACTGTTCTCACCACCCATGCCAAATCCTTCCTGTCGTGTGCTGTGCAGCTGCCGCACCACACTGTCATGCTGTGAAAGAGAATGCTTTCTATAGCTGATCTGTAGAAGTTTGTGATCAGCCAAGAGGAGAATCCAGCACGTCTCATCTTCCTGAGGAAGAAGAGTCTTTGTTGGGCCTTCTTTACCAGGTGAGATGTGTTCAAAAACCAGGTCAGATCCGATGTAATGTGGATACCCAAGAACTTGATATTGTCCACACACATTACAGCCTCCTCATGTATGAATATAGGAGCATGTTCTGTTCTTCTGGACCTCCTATAGTCCACAATTACCTCTTTGGTCTTGCTGGTGTTCAAGATGAGGTTGTTGGCTGAGCACCATAGTGCTAGGTGTTGTATCTCCTCTCTGTAGTGAGTCTCATCATTGTCTGATATGAGACCCACAACGGTTGTATCATCCGCAAACATCACAACCATATTTGTGGCATGGATGGCAGAGCAATCGTGTGTAAATAACATGAAGAGTGCTGAGCTGAGCACACAACCCTGTGGTGTGCCTGTGTTCAGAACCAGTGTGGCTGATGTACGATCTCCAATTCTAACCACCTGAGTCCTTTTGCTGAGAAAGTCCCTGATCCAGAGACACAACGATGAGGACAGACCCAGATTATGGAGCTTTTGTACCAGCTTGTCTTGGATTACAGTGTTAAACGCTGAACTAAAATCGACGAATAGCATCCTAACATAAGTATTGGGACACTGCAGATGAGTCAGGGCTGTGTGAAGTACTATTGAGACAGCATCCTCTGTCGATCTGTTCCTCCAGTTGGCAAAGTGATGGTTGTCAAATCCAGCAGGGATGGCATCCTTGATGTACTTTAGGAGGATTCTCTCAAAGCACTTCATTATTACTGGGGTCAGAGCCACAGGGTGGTAATCATTAAGGCAGGTGATTTTTTAGGCACTGGCACAATAGTGGAGGATTTGAGGCAGACAGGGACCATTGCACATTGTAGAGACTGGTTGAAAATGTCCAGAAAGACACCTGCCAATTGATCAGTACATATTTTCAGTGTCTTACCTGACACCCTGTCCGGTCCTGCAGCTTTGTTGGTATTGATCCTCCTCAGGGTAGACCTCACTTGGTGTAGTTGCAGGACTATAGGCTCATCTGTTCTAGCCTTACCCTCTAGATGTGAGCCCTCTTTGAACACTCCCCAGTCAGTATGTTCAAAACAGTCCTGTAATGCTGAAGATGCCTCCTCAGTCCATAGCTGTGCTGTTCTGGTAGTCGGTTTCATCTTGCAGATCATGGGAGTATAGGCTGGGATCAACTCCACTGCAATGTGGTCTGACATGCCCAGATGTGGGGCTGCTACAGGTTCCTACTTTATTTGCCTTACCTTTCTTTGTTGTAGGAGGTGTGTTTCTGGCTTTTAGACTTTTATCAAGGTAACTGAAGCACACTCATTTTAAGAAATAGAATAATACAATTTTTTTATAAGCACAAGGATTATAGAAATATAACTGCATATATATGTTGACATATAAGACTGAACACAGACAAACATATAACATAGATAGACTGGCTCTTAACTTGCTATTCAGAATTCTAATTTATCTTGGCATAGCTAAATAGTTTTACCATACCAAGTCTTTAAAGGTGATGTCCAACTTTGTGTGGAGTTGTTGCTTTGTTGCTTCTCCTGATTCAAATGGAGGATTCTTCTTCTGTTGGAGTGCAGTCTTTCTCCTTGCTACATGGTCATTTGTTTGTGATGCTGCTTTCTCAGCTTGATTTATGCTGTTAGGCTCTTTGCTGTGTCTTCTGCAACTTTCATAGGAAAAAGTATTACTCTTTCTGGTACAAGAATTGAGATGCTGAAATTCCCTTCTTGAAGTGATGTATTCTCTTCTGGCCTTCAGAATGGCACACTGCTTAGATTGGAAAACTGGATCTCAGCTTTTTTGTCCACAAAGATCATCAGCTTTTAGTTTAATAGAGAAAGGTTATTTCAGAGATTATCAGTCATTTTTGGAGTGTGTGCTCAGGAGTAACCCAGGGCCGAGTGCTCCAGGGAAAGAGAGTTTTTCCTCAAAGTTTCCATGAGAGAACTACCTGAGAGAGCCTAGAATTCCCCAGATGAAATATTTACTAGTTTATGAAGAAAGGTGGAAACTCTCATGATTAGGTTAACGTCACATCCAGTTACAAAATCAGTGTCTCTTCAAAGGTTGGTTCTATCAGAGTTGTCTTTCATTCACAGCTCTTAGTTCTTGCTTCAGTACATTTTGTGCCTTCTGGCTCTTAGGGAGCTCTGCAGATATATCATTTCCACTATGATTTACACCTTCCTATCAGATGAAGTCCAGGCAGATCCTGGTATAAG
>NW_024383083.1:0-6577 GCF_016835505.1 Polypterus senegalus | reverse complement strand
TCCTTTATTACAATTATAGTTATTTATTGATTCTCTTCTTTGGCTGAATGCCTGCCCATATAAGGCGCTCCGCTGTTTTTTTTTTTTATGAAGCAGCCTTTACACAGCTTCTCCGCTGTTTTATAAACTAACGCCACATAAGGCCATCCTTTTTCCTTGCTTCGCCAAGGAAGCAGCCTTTTTATTTAATCCAAGGGTTCTACGCTGTTTTATTGTTCATTTATTACGATTGTTATAGTTATTGTGTAGGTATTTTAGACTTTGTTTACTGATCAAGTACCCATTCCTTTTATTGTTCAAACCATACCCCCATTAACATGTCTATCGAGGTGATCACCATCGATCAAAGAGTGGTGTCCATGCCCGGAGATAGCGCCTGCCTTTTCCATTCTCTGTGTTACATATTGCACAGACATAATCAGGCTCACTTTTGATATCCGGAGAGACATTATTTTTTATGTATTAAATGACTGGGACAGGTTCGAAGTGTGGACTGATGATGGTCCTGTAGATAATTATAGTACACAGGAGCACTATAAGACTGAAATGCTTAAGCCCTTCACCTATGGTTCTGCATGTGAGTTGATGGCTGCCGCTGAATTGTTCGGCTGTCGCTTTCAAGTGTACCGAAATGGCAAAATATTTTACACCTTTGGAGAACCGTCAATGCCTCTTAAACATCTTGGATTCACAGGTGATGATTTGAGTAGTGGACACTTTGATGTTTATGAATGTTTCAACTCTCAAAAGCTGAATGCGAAGCTATCGATGAAGCCAGTTGTATGCTTACATCGCTTGGCACATACCGAATGTCACTTCAACACAAATCCAACTCGAACCGATTATGACAGCAGCAATCCAAGCTGTGAGAACACAACAAAAAAGAAGGCTTGTCAGACATCGTGGTAGATTTCATGCAGCTGCCGCCAAATACTCGCAGAAAAATCCACAAGTTAATAAACACTCTGTGGCTAAATACTCAGAAGCAAATCCACAAGTTCACAGGGACGCTGTGGATAAATACTTCGCAAGCAAATCCACAAGTTAATAGGGACGCTGTAGCTAAATACTCGCAAGCACATCCACAAGTTAATAGGGACGCTGTCACTAAATACTTGCAAGCGAATCCACAAGTTCATAGAGACGCTGTCGCTAAATACTCGAAAGAAAATCCACAAGTTCATTGAGATTCTGTTTCTAGATAGGATCCCAATAATGAAAAGCGGCTCATACAAAAACAACAGGTTTGGCTCAAAAAAGCTGTTTGTGGATTTGTGTACAACCCAAACATACATTATGAATCTGACAAAACAGTACACATTGGATCCATGGATGTTCACTGTGACTATTGTCAAGCTCAGAAGTAGAAATGAGAGTCTCCTGGTTTGTGCTGTAACGGTCTCTCTCACTCCTTTACATAAGCTTCCTGACCTTCTTGAGGGCCTGTTAAATGGCGAACATCCTCAAAGTGAGCCTTTCTTGAACAACACTCAAAAGTACAACAGCGCATTTCAAATGACGTCATTTGGTGCTAACCAAATCGTTGAGAGAACTTTTATGCCTTCATCTAAAGTTCAGGGACAAGTGTATCACTTGATTGGCAGTCTTTAACCTATGCCGAGTGAGGAACACACATTTTTGCAAATTTATTTCGTCGGGGAAGATGAAGAGGAAGCACAAATGCGCTGCGCTCATTTTTCTGGATTTAACATACCCCTGGTCAAGCAATTACAAAAAATGCTCCATGATTGTAACACTTGCATCCAGGACTTCCATTCCACAATGGACAGTACTTCAGATGAAGACAAAGACTTTAAAGTTGTCATTCACGCCGACAAAAAAACATTACATGCACACAAAGGCAGATTTAAACCCACAGTTCATCAAGTTGGTGTTGTCATTGCTGGGCAAACGTTCAACAATAGAGATATTGTCTTGAAAACGAGAGACAATAAACTGCAACGCATTAAGGAAACCCACAGATCATATGATGCACTTCAATACCCTCTCATGTTCTGCTATGGTGAAGACGGCTATTCTGTGTCTATACCTCAAGTTCATGCTGCCAGTAAGTTACCTATGAACAAAACTGTCTCTGCAGCAAACTTCTATTCATACCGGCTTATGATCAGACAACATCATGATAATACTATCCTTTTCTTCCGAACTTTATTAAATCAGTTTTTAGTTGATATGTACGCAAAAATTGAATCCGAAAGACTAAATTATATCAGACTAAATCAGAAAAAACTACGAGCTGAAAATTACGTTCATTTAAAAGATGCTATTGCCAAAAACGACACTAATTTAATAGAACTTGGTCAAGCTGTGATATTACCATCTTCCTTCACTGGAGGACCTTGCTATATGCATGAGTGTACACAAGACGCAATGACATACGTACGTTATTATGGCCGCCCTGACTTATTCATCACATTTACTTGCAATCCTAAATGGACTGACATCACTGAAGCTCTCTCCTTCCACGTCAAAAGCTTGACGAACGCCACAACCTTATCAGTCGTGTATTTCATCTCAAGATTTGCAAAATGATAGACTTGCTCACGAAGAGTAACATTTTCGGCTGTACAAATTGCTACATGTACACCATAGAGTGGCAAAAACGAGGTATTCCCCATTAGGCTTGGGCGGTAAAACGGTAATATGGTATCCCGCGGGATCTAAAAATAGCAACGGTGTCAGTTTCAATACCGTTATACCGTCATAAAAACAATGCACTTATATAGGAGACAAGGATTAAATATTAAATATAATTTATTTAATGCCTAAAAATGCGTATGCGATGCGTGGTTGTCATCACGTGACAGCGTGGAGGAGAAAAAGAGAGGTGGGGAAAGATGGCGAGTCGCGCGCAAGTGACCTGGTCTCGAAAAGAACACAACTTCTGCAGTTTGGCAGTATTTCGGTTTCGGCGAACGAGAAGGGAGAGGCGGTAAATACGGACGAGGCAATTTGCAAATTGTGCAACAAAAAGGTGACTGCGAGAGATGGAAATACATCGAACCTAAGGTCGCTATATACGAAACCACCATCCACTCACTGCTGCGAGGATGGACCCGGGATCACTCAGTGCAACAGTTTCAACGCCTCCCGATGCATTTAGGTCCACCGCCAGTACGCAGCCGACGATAATGGGGCCTTCGGAAAGCAACAAAGTACAAAAGGGACAGTGTCCGTTGGAAAACCTGTACTGATGCAGTGACAAAATACTTGGCGAAGGAAATGGTCTCTTTTCACACAGTGGAAAAAAGTCCTTTACGGACATGGTAAAGGTCCTAGATGCCCAGTAATGAGCTGCCTGGACGGAAATATTTCTCACAAACAGCCGTCCCACATTTATATAGTAAAGTTAGAGACAATGGTCAAGTGCTGCTGTCAGCGTCACACAGTTATTCCTTAACAACTGACATGTGATCGTCAGTTAACATGACACCATATATGACTCTGACTGTCCATACTATTACACCTGACTGGAAACTTGAATCCAAATGCCTCCAAACTACGTATTTTCCTGAGAGTCATACAGCAGACAATCTTGCTGCTGCGCCAGAGCTGCACTTCAGGAATGGCAACTTGACGAGAAAAACCTTTTAGCCATAACCACTGACAACGCTGCTAACATTCATGCCGCAATCAGGTCCCTGCATTGGCGTGGCTATGCTGCTTCGACACAATCTAAACTTGGCTGTCACAAATGGATTGCATGACCAGAGGCAAAAAACCGATGTCGTAATATTGTCGGGGCCTTTTTACACAGCTGGCAACGTAAGCATGAACTTCACAAGAAGCAAGTGGACTTGGGACTCCCAAAACATAGTCTCATAACGGTAAGCATAAAATGTGCAGAGAGTTCCTCAGGGGCAGGGGCTCAAATATAAAATATATATATATATATATATATATATATATATATATATATATATATATACATACAGATATATATATATATATATATATATATATATATATATATATATATATATATATATATGCTTTGCATCACATAAATTATATTGAAAAGTAGGCTATATTAAAATGGAAAACCATTTTTAAATTGTAATTTTTTCCTGTATTTTTTATCAAGTAAATGCAGGCTTGATGCGATAAGGGACTTATTTAGCCTGAAATAAATGTGCATGCAAATTTCACCAAGTGGAATAATATATCGTTAATGGACATATTTATTTATGCATTCATTGTTTATTTAGGCCTATTTATTCATTCATTCGTTTATTAACGAATGAATTGGCCTAAATAAAAGCAATTTCGCTTGTTTATGCCTATTTATTCATTCATTCGTTTATTTATGCCTATTTATTCATTCATTTGTTTATGCCTATTTATTCATTCATTTGTTTATTTAGGCCTATTCATTCATTTAGATAGATAGATAGATAGATAGATAGATATACTTTATTTAATCATTTATTCATCATTCATTAATTAATTCATCCATCCATCCGCCGGCAGGACTGCGCTAACTTCGCTGGGGCTCCAAACTGGCAATGGTGGAGCGAATCCTCGAGCAGGCCCAAGCGATCAGACACGTCCTGTCTGATGACAGAAGGAGCAGCCTGTCCCTGACCTGGCAGGACATGGACGTCTTGAAAGCTGTTCACGAAGCACTGAAACCAGTCGGTGACTTCACTGATATTTTGTCAGGAGAAAATTATGTGACCAGTTCCTGTATCCTCCCCATACTACAGCTCTGCAGGGACAATGTGTTGGCTGCGTCAGAAAATGACCCCAGCTAACAAAGTCAATCAAAACTGGAATTCTAACAAAGCTGGAGGCCAAGTATGAATCCAATTCAGTGCGCAAAATATTGCGAAAATGCACTTTCCTCGATCCTCGTACCGTGGAGGATATGAGAGCGGATGACAACGCATTGGTTGAGACCAAGGCTGAATTACAGGCTGAGATCGTGAGCTTAGAGGCAGCAGGTCCAGTGGCCATCAGAGTGGAAGAGGGAGAGGAGCAACCTGCACCCTCACGAAAAAGATGACTTTGGGGAGTATGCTGAAAAAAAATCTGATGCAATGGCAGGTCCGTCGCACCGTAGAGGACCGAGTCGGAGCTGAAATAACAGCCTACTGTTTGGAGCCAGTTACTCAAGGAGACGAGGACCCACTTATCTGGTGGAAAAATGCTGCCGGGCGTTTTCCCCAAATGTCGCGAGTGGCACAAAAGTACCTGTGCGTCTGTGCCACAAGCACACCATCGGAGCGGGTTTTCAGCACCGCAGGTAAAGTTGTCGGTCCACAACGTGCCCTGTTAAAGCCGGACAAAGTAAACATGCTGGTTTTTCTAGCGAGAAATCTTGAATAGATTGATGCCACTTGCCATTCGTTCCTTTTCGCACTGTGTTTATTTTTATTTAATTGATTCAGGTATTTTTATTTGGTTTACGTTAAAAACGATATTGGAAAGAAGACGTTTTTGTTTAGGACTATTGCTTGGCAATACTTTTTATAATATGGATGATGTTTATGTTAATTCAACTCTGGTTGACTGTTGTGGGTCTAGTTGCACTTTTTTATAAGCTGCTCATATTTGTTATTAAAAGTTGTTCAGGCGGTGTGATTTAATTTAATTGATTTGTGTGTGGCTCGCTCAGGAAAACTGTTCTGGATGTTTATGTTAATTTAATTCTGTTTGACTGTTGTATTTGCACTTTTTTATAAACTGCTATTTGTTGCTAATAAAAGTTGTTAATATTGTTCTGCATGTTATTTTGTTATTGTTTCAGTATTAGTGTTTGATATTCAGTTTCTGAACGGTTTAGGCACAAGCCAACAGTTTGGTGATGCTGTCTGAGCCTTACGTCACAATTTTTTTATTATTCACGGTAATACCGTATACCGAGGTAAAATAGGGAGGAGGTTTGACGGTATCAAAATTTGGATACCGCCCATCCCTATTCCCCATGCACACATTCTAATGTGGCTAAAGGATAGGATTAAACCAGCTGTCATCGATCAAGTCTACCGTGCAGAAATTCCTGTTCCACAGACTGACCCTGCCCTATACAAAATAGTAAAATAATTCACGGCACATGTGGACCTCATAATATCAACTCACCCTGCATGATAAACAGAATATGCACTAAGTACCACCCGTGTCCGTTCATCTCAGAAACTCAGACCGGAGAAGGTTACCCTCAGAACCACCAACGCGCACCTGCTGATGGAGGTCATACAATTAACATTAAAGGAGTAGATATCAACAACAGATGGGTAGTCCTTTATAGTCCTGTTCTGTCCCACTTCTTCAATGCTCACATTAATGTCGAATTCTGCAATTCAGTAAAATCGATCAAATACATCTGCATGTATGTTAACAAGGGAAGTGACCAGGCAGTATTTACAATAAAAAATCAAAATGACGAAGTATCTCGATAAGAAGCTGGTCTTTACATTAGTAGCTCTGAAGCAGCCTGGCGCATTTTCTGTTTTCCCATTCACGAACGTTTCCCTAGTGTCGTTCATCTTGCTGTGCATCTTGAAAACGGACAAAGAATTAATTTCACAGAAGGCAATGTTGCCAATACACAATA
>NW_024383082.1:0-21411 GCF_016835505.1 Polypterus senegalus | reverse complement strand
TGACTACACAGCTAAGTTGAAGGACCTTATTTCACCATAATGCGTTTAGGCCGAAATCACTTTATGTACACATGTGTGACCCTTGTTTTCAACAAATTTTCACAACAGTTCATTTCTGTAAACTAGTGTACAGATGTGTTTCAAGGCTGTTTCACAACATTGCATTTAAGACTCATTGAGTTTCACTCAACTTCAGTTTTGTCATTGATTTAAGGAATTTCAAAGTGAGTTTAAGATGTGAAGTGCACTTAAAAACAGTTAAGACTATACAGTTCTAACCAAAGAAGTTTGGGATTTCATCATTGAACTTGTTTTTCCAAAGTATTTTGACTTTCCACAGAGTTAATTGAAGGTAACCGAAACACCAAAACCCCTTTCAAGGGCTGAAAATCACTTTGTGTACCCCTTTTTGGGCTGTTTTTTTCCACCAGGAAACTGTTCAAACAGTTCATTACTGTAAAAAACTATCAGAATGTGTTTTAAGTGGTTTCACAACATAAGTTAAGACTCATTGAGTTACTCAACTTCAGTTTTTTGTCCATTGCAAGTAAATGTGATTTCAAAAGTGAGTTTAAGATGTAAGTGCACTATGAAAATAGTTGAACACCAAACAGTTCTTAACCATAAGGGTAGTGGGATTTTATCATTTAGAACTGTTTTGACCATAGTTTTTGACTTTACACAGCGTAGAGTTAAGCTAACCTTTTTACCATAAGCGTTTCAGGGCCTGAAATTCACTTTTGTACACATGTGTGAGCCTTGTTTTCCACCAGGAAAATGTTCAAACAGTTCATTTTGTAAAACTATGTCGCAGAGTGTTTCAAGTGGTTTCAGTAACATAGAAGTTAAGACTCATAATTTAATCAACTTCAGTTTTTCCCAATGCAATCAATAGGAATTTCAAACGTTGGTTTGAGATGTTGAATTGCACTTTGAAAACAGTGGGGTACAATCAAAATTTTAACCATAAGGATACTGGGATTTCATCATTTAGACCTGTTTAGAGTATTTTGACTTTAACAGCGTTAGATTAAGGAACCTTATTTCACCATAACGCTTTAGGGCCTGAAATACTTTTGCTTTCACAGTGAGCCTTGTTTACCGGAAACAGTTAAACAGTTCATTTCGTAAAATCTTGTGTAAAGTGTTTGCCATGGTCACAAGAAAGTTAAGACATTGATTTCATTGAACTTCATTTTGTCCATTGCATGTTAAGGGGATTTCAAAAAGTGGTTTAAGAATTGATTTCAAAACAGTTGGAAACCATCCAAACAGTTTTAACCAAAGGGTACTGGGGTTTCATCATTTAGAATGCTTTAAAATTAAATTTACTAAGGTTAGGATTTGATACTGAATCTATCATTAACATCTTTTCAGACCTAAACACTTTGTGTACAGTGGATACTTGTTTTCCCAACGGAAACGTCAAAACAGTTCATTTCTGTAAAAACATGTGTGATGTATTTCCGAATGTTCAAAAGAGTTACTTAGTTCCCAACTTAGATTTGCCCAATTTCAAAAAAGAGATTTCAAAAGTATTTAATGTTAAGTGCACTTTGAAAACATAAACCATCCAAACAGTTCTTAACCATAAGGAATGGGGTTTCATCATTAGAACTCCTATCAAGTATTTTGACTTCTCAATAGAGTTAGAGTTGAGTAACCTGAATTCATCATAACACTTTAAGTGAAAAACTTTTGTACCATTGTGATACTTTTTCCAAAAAACTTATCAAAACAGTTCATTTCTGTAAAAAACTATGTCATATTCAATTGTTTCAAAAATAGAAGTTAAGACTCATTGATTTCACTCACCTTCAGTTTTGCTCATTGAAGTTAATGGGGATTTCAAAGGTGAGTTAAGATGTAAGTGCACTTTCAAAAACAGTTGGGAACCATCAAACAGTTCTAACCATTGGGACTGGGATTCTATCATTTAGAGATTGTTTTACCAGAGTACTTTGATTTACACAGCGCTATTGAGGTAACCTTATTTCACCATGGGTTTTGGGCCTGAAATAAACTTTGTTTACAAACTGAACCTTGTTCCATAGGAAACTGTTCAAAACAGTTCATTTCTGTAAAAACTATTCAGATGTGTTTCAAGTAAACAACATAGTATGACTTTAAATTTAATCAACTGTCAGTTTTTCCCAATGCAACTCAAGGAATTCAAAGCGTTGAGTTTGAGATGTTGAATACTGAAAACAGTGGAAACCATTCGAAACAGTTCTTAACCATAAAAGGTCTGGTACCATAAGAACTGTTTACCAGAGTATTTTGACTTTCCACAGAGTTAGAGTTAGGAAGTAACCTGACTTCATCATAACACTTTTCAAGACCTGAAAACAACTTTGGTACACATTGTGAGCTTGTTTCCCAGGAAACTTTCAAAACAGTTCATTTCTGTAAAAAACTATGTCAGATGTTTTCATGGTTTCACAAACATAGAAGTTAAGACTCATTGAGTTTCACTCAACATAGATTTTCCAATGCAAGTCAAAGGGGATTTCAAAAGTGAGTTTGAGATGTTGAAGTGCACTTTGAAAAACATTGGAAACCATCCAAACAGTTCTAACCTAAGGACTGGGGATTTTATCATTTAGAACTGTTTTTACCAAGTATTTGATTTTACACAGCTTAGAGTTGAAGGTACCTTATTTCACCATACGCTTTCAGGGCCTGAAATTCACTTTTTGTACACTGTGTGACCCTTGTTTTCACAGGAAACTGTTCAAAACAGTTCATTTCTGTAAAAAACTATGTCGCAGATGTGTTTCAAGTTTTTCAACTTTCACAACATAGAAGTTAAGACTCATTAAATTAACTCAGCAGTTTGCCAATGCAACTATAGAGTTAAAACTTTGAGATGTTGAATTGCACTTTGAAAAAGTGGGTAACCATCAATATAATTCTCATAGGGTACTAAGGGATTTCATCATTTAGAACTGCTTTACCAGAGTATTTTTGACTTTCCACAGAGTTAGAGTTGAAGAGGTAACTGAATTCACCATAGCAGCGTTTCAAGGGCTACAGAAAATCACTTTGTGTACACATGTGTGACCTTACTTGTTTTCCACCAGGAAACTGTTCAAACAGTTCATTTCTGTAAAAACTATGTCACAGATGTGTTTCAAGTGTTTCAACTTTCACAACATAGAAGTTAAGACTCATTAAATTTAACTCAACTAAGTTTTGCCCAATGCAACTCAGTAGATTTTCAAAGCTGAGTTTGAGATGTTGAATTGCGCTTTGAAAACAGTTCGTGAAACCATCCAAACAGTTCTGTAACCATAGGGTACTGGGGGTTTCATCATTTAGAACTTCACCACCGAGTATTTTGACTTTACACAGCGTTAGAGTTGAAGGTAACCTTACTTCACCATGCGCGGCTTTTAAGACCTGAAATTCAACTTTTATGTACACATCTGTGACGGCTTGTTTTCCACCAGGAAAATGTTCAAAACAGTTCATTTCTGTAAAAAACTATGTCACAGATGTGTTTCAAGTGGTTTCACAACATAGAAGTTAAGACTCATTAAATTTAACTCAACTTCAGTTTTTGCCCAATGAAACTCAATAGAAGATTTCAAAAGAGACAGAGTTTGAGATGTTGAATTGCACTTTGAAAAACAGTTGGGAAACCATTGAAACAGTTCTTAACCATAAGGGTACTAGGGATTTCATCATTTAGAACTGCTTTTACCAGAGTATTTTGACTTTCCACAGAGTTAGAGTTGAAGGTAACCTGAATTCACCATAGCGCTTTGGGGCCTGAAATTCACTTTGTGTACATATGTGTGACGCCTTGTTTTCCACCAGGAAACTGTTCAAAACAGTTCATTTCTGTAAAAAACTATGTCGCAGATGTATTTCCAAGTGTTTAAACTTCACAACATAGAAGTTAAGACTCATTAAATTTAACTCAACTTCAGTTTTTGCTCAATGCAACTCAATAGGATTTTCAAAAAGCTGAGTTTGAGATGTTGAATTGCACTTTAGAAAAACAGTTGGGAAACCATCCAAACAGTTCTTAACCATAAGGGTACTGAGGGTTTCATCATTTAGAACTACGCCTTTACCAAGAGTATTTTGACTTTCCACAGCGTTAGAGTTGAGAGGTAACCTGACTTCATCATAACACTTTTAAAGACCACCTGAAAATAACTTTGTGTACGCATCTGCTGACGGCTTGTTTTCCACCAGGAAAATGTTCAAAACAGTTCATTTCTGTAAAAACTATGTCTGAGTAACTAGACAAGTGGTTTCACTGCATGCGAAGTTAAGACTCATTGGCGAGTTTCACTCAACTTCAGTTTTTCCCATTGCAAGTTAATGGGGATTTCAAAAGTGAGTTTTAGATGTTGAAGTGCACTTTGAAAAACAGTTGGGAAAACATCCAAACAGTTCTTAACCATATAAGGTACTGGGGATTTTATCCGTCATTTAGAACTGTTTTACGATAGGTAACATTTTGACTTTACACAGCGCTAGAGTTGAAGGTAAACCTTATTTCACCATAGCGCTGTCAGGGCCTGAAATTCACTTTGTGTACACATGTGCTTGACACCTTGTTTTCCACCAGGAAACTGTTCAAAACAGTTCATTTCTGTAAAAAACTATGTCACAGATGTGTTTCAAGTGGTTTTACAACATAGAAGTTAAGACTCATTAAATTTAACTCAACTTCAGTTTTTGCCCAATGGAAACTCAATAGCGGAATTTCAAAAGTGAGTTTGAGATGTTGAATTGCACTTTGAAAAACAGTTGAGAAACCATCGAAACAGTTCTTAACCTATAAGGGTACTGGGGATTTCATCACATTTAGGAACTCGCTTTTACCAGAATATTTTGACTTTCCACAGAGTTAGAGTTGAAGGTAAACCCTGAATTCACCATAACTGCGGTTTTAAGGGACCTGAAAATCACTTTGTGTACACATGGCCGCTGACACTTTGTTTTCCACCAGGAAACTGGTATTTCAAAACTTTGATTCATTTCTGTAAAAACTATGTCACAGATGTGTTTTCAAGTGGTTTCAACTTTCACAAGATAGTTAAGACTCATTGAGTTTAACTCAACTTCAGTTTTTGCCCAATGCAAGTTAGTGGGGATTTCAAAAGCTGAGTTTGAGATGTTGAAGTGCACTTTGAAAAACAGTTGGGAGGCTCATCCAAACAGTTCTTAAAACCATAAGGGTACTGGGGATTTCATCATTTAGAACTGCTTTTACCAGAGTATTTTGACTTTACACTTAGCGTTAGGATTGAAGGTAACCTTACTTCACCATAACGCTTCAGGGCCACAAACACAGCTTTGTGTGCACATCTGTGACAGCCTTGTTTTCCACCAGGAAAATGTTCAAAACAGTTCATTTCTGTAAAAACTATGTCACTGATGTGTTTCAAATGGATTTCCCTGGCTATAGAAGTTAAGTACTTCAGTAAATTTAACTCAACTTCAGTTTTTATGCCCAAACCTGAAACTCAATAGGAATTTCAAAAAGTGAGGTTTGAGATGTTGATTTGCACTTTGAAAAACAGTTGCGAGAAAACCATCCAAACAGTTCTTAACTATAAGTGTACTGGGGATTTCATCATTTAGAACTGCTTTTACCAGAGTATTTTGACTTTTGGCACAAAGCGTTAGGAGTTGAAGGTAACCTTATTTCACCATAACGCGCTTCAGGGCCTGAAAATAATCACTTTTGTGTACACATGTGTGACGCCTTGTTTTCCACCAGGAAACTGTTCAAAACAGTTCATTTCTGTAAAAACTATGTCGCAGATGTGTTTCAAGTGGTTTCACAACATAGAAGTTAAGACTCATTAAATTTAACTCAACTTCAGTTTTTGCCCAATGCAACTCAATGGGAATTTCAAAAGTTGAGTTTGAGATGTTGAATTGCACTTTGAAAAACAGTGGGAAACCATCCAAAACAGTTCTTAACCATAAGGGTACTGGGGATTTCATCATTTAGAACTGTTTTACCAGAGTATTTTGACTTTACACAGCGTTAGAGTTGAAGGTAACCTTATTTCACCATAACGCTGTTTTAGGACCTGAAAATAACTTTGTGTACACATGTGTGACGCCTTGTTTTCCACCAGGAAACTGTTCAAAACAGTTCATTTCTGTAAAAAACTATGTGCAGATGTGTTTCAAGTGGTTTCACAACATAGAAGTTAAGACTCATTAAATTTAACTCAACTTCAGTTTTTGCCCAATGCAAGAGTCAATAGGGATTTCAAAAGTGAGTTGAAGTACACTTTGAAAAACAGTTGGGAAACCATCCAAACAGTTCTTAACCATAAGGGTACTGGGGATTTCATCATTTAGAACTGCTTTTACCAGAGTATTTTGACTTTACACAGCGTTAGAGTTGAAGGTAACCTTATTTCACCATAACGCATTTCAGGGCCTGAAAACACTTTGTAGTACACATGTGTGACGCCTTGTTTTCCACCAGGAAACTGTTCAAAACAGTTCATTTCTGTAAAAACTATGTCGCAGATGTGTTTCAAGTGGTTTCACAACATAGAAGTTAAGACTCATTGAGTTTCACTCAACTTCAGTTTTGTCCATTGCAAGTTAATGGGATTTCAAAAAGTGAGTTTAAGATGTTGAAGTGCACTTTGAAAAACAGTTGGGAAACCATCCAAACAGTTCTTAACCATAAGGGTACTGGGGATTTCATCATTTAGAACTGCTTTTACCAGAGTATTTTGACTTTCCACAGCGTTAGAGTTGAAGGTAACCTTATTTCACCATAACGCGTTTCAGGGCCTGAAATTCACTTTGTGTACACATGTGTGATACCTTGTTTTCCAACAGGAAACTGTTCAAAACAGTTCATTTCTGTAAAAAACTATGTCGCAGATGTGTTTCAAGTGGTTTCACAACATAGAAGTTAAGACTCATTAAATTTAACTCAACTTCAGTTTTTGCCCAATGCAACTCAATAGGATTTCAAAAGTGAGTTTGAGATGTTGAATTGCACTTTGAAAAACAGTTGGGAAACCATCCAAACAGTTCTTAACCATAAGGGTACTGGGGATTTCATCATTTAGAACTGCTTTTACCAGAGTATTTTGACTTTCCACAGAGTTAGAGTTGAAGGTAACCTGACTTCATCATAACACTTTTAAAGACCTGAAAACATCTTTGTGTACACATGTGTGACGGCTTGTTTTCCACCAGGAAACTGTTCAAAACAGTTCATTTCTGTAAAAAACTATGTCACAGATGTGTTTCAAGTGGTTTCACAACATAGAAGTTAAGACTCATTGAGTTTCACTCAACTTCAGTTTTTGTCCATTGCAACTCAATAGGAATTTCAAAAGTGAGTTTGAGATGTTGAAGTGCACTTTGAAAAACAGTTGGGAAACCATCCAAACAGTTCTTAACCATAAGGGTACTGGGGATTTCATCATTTAGAACTGCTTTTACCATAGTATTTTGACTTTACACAGCGTTAGAGTTGAAGGTAACCTTATTTCACCATAACGCCGTTTCAGGGCCTGAAAATCACTTTGTGTACACATGTGTGACGCCTTGTTTTCCACCAGGAAACTGTTCAAAACAGTTCATTTCTGTAAAAACTATGTCGCAGATGTGTTTCAAGTGGTTTCACAACATAGAAGTTAAGACTCATTAAATTTAACTCAACTTCAGTTTTTGCCCAATGCAACTCAATAGGATTTTCAAAAGTGAGTTTGAGATGTTGAATTGCACTTTGAAAAACAGTTGGGAAACCATCAAAACAGTTCTTAACCATAAGGGTACTGGGGATTTCATCATTTAGAACTGCTTTTACCAGAGTATTTTGACTTTCCACAGCGTTAGAGTTGAAGGTAACCTGAATTCACCATAACGCGTTTCAAGGGCTGAAAATCACTTTGTGTACACATGTGTGACGCCTTGTTTTCCACCAGGAAACTGTTCAAAACAGTTCATTTCTGTAAAAAACTATGTCGCAGATGTGTTTTAAGTGGTTTCACAACATAGAAGTTAAGACTCATTAAATTTAACTCAACTTCAGTTTTTGCCCAATGCAACTCAATAGGAATTTCAAAAGGTGAGTTTGAGATGTTGAAGTGCACTTTGAAAAACAGTTGGGAAACCATCCAAACAGTTCTTAACCATAAGGGTACTGGGGATTTCATCATTTAGAACTGCTTTTACCAGAGTATTTTGACTTTACACAGCGTTAGAGTTGAAGGTAACCTTATTTCACCATAACGCTTTTCAAGGCCTGAAAACAACTTTGTGTACACATGTGTGACGCCTTGTTTTCCACCAGGAAACTGTTCAAAACAGTTCATTTCTGTAAAAACTATGTCGCAGATGTGTTTCAAGTGGTTTCACAACATAGCACTTAAGACTCATTGAGTTTCACTCAACTTTAGTTTTGGCCCAATGCAAGTCAATGGGGATTTCAAAAAGTGAGTTTGAGATGTTGAAGTGCACTTTGAAAAACAGTTGGGAAACCATCCAAACAGTTCTTAACCATAAGGGTACTGGGGGTTTCATCATTTAGAACTGCCTTTACCAGAGTATTTTGACTTTCCACAGAGTTAGAGTTGAAGGTAACCTGAATTCATCATAACACTTTTCAAGACCTGAAAACAACTTTGTGTACACATGTGTGACGCCTTGTTTTCCAACAGGAAACTGTTCAAAACAGTTCATTTCTGTAAAAACTATGTCGCAGATGTGTTTCAAGTGGTTTCACAACATAGAAGTTAAGACTCATTGAGTTTCACTCAACTTCAGTTTTTGTCCATTGCAAGTTAATGGGGATTTCAAAAGTGAGTTTAAGATGTGAAGTGCACTATGAAAAACAGTTGGGAAACCATCCAAACAGTTCTTAACCATAAGGGTACTGGGGATTTTATCATTTAGAACTGTTTTTACCATAGTATTTTGACTTTACACAGCGTTAGAGTTGAAGGTAACCTTATTTCACCATAACGCGTTTCAGGGCCTGAAATTCACTTTGTGTACACATGTGTGACGCCTTGTTTTCCACCAGGAAACTGTTCAAAACAGTTCATTTCTGTAAAAAACTATGTCGCAGATGTGTTTCAAGTGTTTCAACTTTCACAACATAGAAGTTAAGACTCATTAAATTTAACTCAACTTCAGTTTTGCCCAATGCAACTCAATAGGATTTTCAAAAGCTGAGTTTGAGATGTTGAATTGCACTTTGAAAAACAGTTGGGAAACCATCCAAACAGTTCTTAACCATAAGGGTACTGGGGTTTCATCATTTAGAACTGCCTTTACCAGAGTATTTTGACTTTCCACAGAGTTAGAGTTGAAGGTAACCTGACTTCATCATAACACTTTTCAAGACCTGAAAACAACTTTGTGTACACATCTGTGACGGCTTGTTTTCCACCAGGAAAATGTTCAAAACAGTTCATTTCTGTAAAAAACTATGTCACAGATGTGTTTCAAGTGGTTTCACAACATAGAAGTTAAGACTCATTGAGTTTCACTCAACTTCAGTTTTGTCCATTGCAAGTTAATGGGATTTCAAAAGTGAGTTTAAGATGTGAAGTGCACTTTGAAAAACAGTTGGGAAACCATCCAAACAGTTCTTAACCATAAGGGTACTGGGGATTTCATCATTTAGAACTGTTTTTACCATAGTAGTTTTGACTTTACACAGCGTTAGAGTTGAAGGTAACCTTATTTCACCATAACGCGTTTCAGGGCCTGAAAATAACTTTGTGTACACATGTGTGACGCCTTGTTTTCCACCAGGAAACTGTTCAAAACAGTTCATTTCTGTAAAAAACTATGTCGCAGATGTGTTTCAAGTGGTTTCACAACATAGAAGTTAAGACTCATTAAATTTAACTCAACTTCAGTTTTTGCCCAATGCAACTCAATGGGAATTTCAAAAAGTGAGTTTGAGATGTTGAATTGCACTTTGAAAAACAGTTGGGAAACCATCCAAACAGTTCTTAACCATAAGGGTACTGGGGATTTCATCATTTAGAACTGCTTTTACCAGAGTATTTTGACTTTACACAGCGTTAGAGTTGAAGGTAACCTTATTTCACCATAACGCGTTTCAGGGCTTAAAATCAACTTTGTGTACACATGTGTGACGCCTTGTTTTCCACCAGGAAACTGTTCAAAACAGTTCATTTCTGTAAAAACTATGTCGCAGATGTGTTTCAAGTGGTTTCACAACATAGAAGTTAAGACTCATTAAATTTAACTCAACTTCAGTTTTTGCCCAATGCAACTCAATAGGATTTCAAAAGTGAGTTTGAGATGTTGAATTGCACTTTGAAAACAGTTGGGAAACCATCCAAACAGTTCTTAACCATAAGGGTACTGGGGATTTCATCATTTAGAACTGCTTTTACCAGAGTATTTTGACTTTCCACAGCGTTAGAGTTGAAGGTAACCTTATTTCACCATAACACGTTTCAAGGCCTGAAAATAACTTTGTGTACACATGTGTGACGCCTTGTTTTCCACCAGGAAACTGTTCAAAACAGTTCATTTCTGTAAAAAACTATGTCGCAGATGTGTTTCAAGTGGTTTCACAACATAGAAGTTAAGACTCATTGAGTTTCACTCAACTTCAGTTTTGTCCATTGCAAGTTAATGGGGATTTCAAAAAGTGAGTTTGAGATGTGAAGTGCACTTTGAAAAACAGTTGGGAAACCATCCAAACAGTTCTTAACCATAAGGGTACTGGGGATTTCATCATTTAGAACTGCTTTTACCAGAGTACTTTGACTTTCCACAGCGTTAGAGTTGAAGGTAACCTTATTTCACCATAACACTTTTCAGGGCCTGAAAATCACTTTGTGTACACATGTGTGACGCCTTGTTTTCCACCAGGAAACTGTTCAAAACAGTTCATTTCTGTAAAAACTATGTCGCAGATGTGTTTCAAGTGGTTTCACAACATAGAAGTTAAGACTCATTGAGTTTCACTCAACTTCAGTTTTTGTCCATTGCAAGTTAATGGGGATTTCAAAAAGTGAGTTTAAGATGTGAAGTGCACTTTGAAAAACAGTTGGGAAACCATCCAAACAGTTCTTAACCATAAGGGTACTGGGGATTTCATCATTTAGAACTGTTTTTACCAGAGTATTTTGACTTTACACAGCGTTAGAGTTGAAGGTAACCTTATTTCACCATAACGCGTTTCAGGGCCTGAAAATAACTTTGTGTACACATGTGTGACGCCTTGTTTTCCACCAGGAAACTGTTCAAAACAGTTCATTTCTGTAAAAACTATGTCGCAGATGTGTTTCAAGTGGTTTCACAACATAGAAGTTAAGACTCATTAAATTTAACTCAACTTCAGTTTTTGCCCAATGCAACTCAATAGGAATTTCAAAAGGTGAGTTTGAGATGTTGAATTGCACTTTGAAAACAGTTGGGAAACCATCCAAACAGTTCTTAACCATAAGGGTACTGGGGGTTTCATCATTTAGAACTGCTTTTACCAGAGTATTTTGACTTTCCACAGAGTTAGAGTTGAAGGTAACCTGAATTCATCATAACACTTTTCAAGACCTGAAAACAACTTTGTGTACACATGTGTGACCTTGTTTTCCAACAGGAAACTTATTCAAAACAGTTCATTTCTGTTAAAAACTATGTCGCAGATGTGTTTCAAGTGGTTTCACAACATAGAAGTTAAGACTCATTGAGTTTCACTCAACTTCAGTTTTTGTCCATTGCAAGTTAATGGGGATTTCAAAAGGTGAGTTTAAGATGTGAAGTGCACTTTGAAAAACAGTTGGGAAACCATCCAAACAGTTCTTAACCATAAGGGTACTGGGGATTTCATCATTTAGAACTGCTTTTACCAGAGTACTTTGACTTTACACAGCGTTAGAGTTGAAGGTAACCTTATTTCACCATAACGCGTTTCAGGGCCTGAAAATAACTTTGTTTACACATGTGTGACGCCTTGTTTTCCACCAGGAAACTGTTCAAAACAGTTCATTTCTGTAAAAAACTATGTCGCTGATGTTTTTCAAGTGGTTTCACAACATAGAAGTTAAGACTCATTGAGTTTCACTCAACTTTAGATTTGGCCCAATGCAAGTCAAAGGGGATTTCAAAAAGTGAGATTGAGATGTTGAAGTGCACTTTGAAAAACAGTTGTGAAACCATCCAAACAGTTCTTAACCATAAGGGTACTGGGGTTTCATCATTTAGAACTGCCTTTACCAGAGTATTTTGACATTCCACAGAGTTAGAGTTGAAGGTAACCTGAATTCATCATAACACTTTTCAAGACCTGAAAACAACTTTTTGTACACATGTGTGATACCTTGTTTTCCAACAGGAAACTGTTCAAAACAGTTCATTTCTGTAAAAAACTATGTCCTAGATGTATTTCAAGTGGTTTCACAACATAGAAGTTAAGACTCATTGAGTTTCACTCACCTTCAGTTTTTGTCCATTGCAAGTTAATGGGGATTTCAAAAGTGAGTTTAAGATGTGAAGTGCACTATGAAAAATAGTTGGGAAACCATCCAAACAGTTCTTAACCATAAGGGTACTGGGGATTTTATCATTTAGAACTGTTTTTACCATAGTTTTTGACTTTACACAGCGTTAGAGTTGAAGGTAGCCTTATTTCACCATAACGCGTTTCAGGGCCTGAAATTCACTTTGTGTACACATGTGTGACGCCTTGTTTTCCACCAGGAAACTGTTCAAAACAGTTCATTTCTGTAAAAACTATGTCGCAGATGTGTTTCAAGTGTTTCAACTTTCACAACATAGAAGTTAAGACTCATTAAATTTAACTCAACTTCAGTTTTTGCCCAATGCAACTCAATAGGATTTTCAAAAGCTGAGTTTGAGATGTTGAATTGCACTTTGAAAAACAGTTGGGAAACCATCCAAACAGTTCTTAACCATAAGGGTACTGGGGGTTTCATCATTTAGAACTGCCTTTACCAGAGTATTTTGACTTTCCACAGAGTTAGAGTTGAAGGTAACCTGACTTCATCATAACACTTTTCAAGACCTGAAAACAACTTTGTGTACACATGTGTGACGGCTTGTTTTCCACCAGGAAACTGTTCAAAACAGTTCATTTCTGTAAAAACTATGTCGCAGATGTGTTTCAAGTGGTTTCACAACATAGAAGTTAAGACTCATTGAGTTTCACTCAACTTCAGTTTTGTCCATTGCAAGTTAATGGGGATTTCAAAAAGTGAGTTTAAGATGTGAAGTGCACTTTGAAAAACAGTTGGGAAACCATCCAAACAGTTCTTAACCATAAGGGTACTGGGGATTTCATCATTTAGAACTGTTTTACCATAGTATTTTGACTTTACACAGCGTTAGAGTTGAAGGTAACCTTATTTCACCATAACGCGTTTCAGGGCCTGAAATTCACTTTGTGTACACATGTGTGACGCCTTGTTTTCCACCAGGAAACTGTTCAAAACAGTTCATTTCTGTAAAAACTATGTCGCAGATGTGTTTTAAGTGGTTTCACAACATAGAAGTTAAGACTCATTGAATTTAACTCAACTTCAGTTTTTGCCCAATGCAACTCAATAGGAATTTCAAAAGTGAGTTTGAGATGTTGAAGTGCACTTTGAAAAACAGTTGGGAAACCATCCAAACAGTTCTTAACCATAAGGGTACTGGGGATTTCATCATTTAGAACTGCTTTTACCAGAGTATTTTGACTTTCCACAGAGTTAGAGTTGAAGGTAACCTTATTTCACCATAACGCGTTTCAGGGCCTGAAAATAACTTTGTGTACACATGTGTGACGCCTTGTTTTCCACCAGGAAACTGTTCAAAACAGTTCATTTCTGTAAAAACTATGTCGCAGATGTGTTTCAAGTGGTTTCACAACATAGAAGTTAAGACTCATTGAGTTTCACTCAACTTCAGTTTTGTCCATTGCAAGTTAATGGGATTTCAAAAGTGAGTTTAAGATGTGAAGTGCACTTTGAAAAACAGTTGGGAAACCATCCAAACAGTTCTTAACCATAAGGGTACTGGGGATTTCATCATTTAGAACTGTTTTACCAGAGTATTTTGACTTTACACAGCGTTAGAGTTGAAGGTAACCTTATTTCACCATAACACGTTTCAGGGCCTGAAATTCACTTTGTGTACACATGTGTGACGCCTTGTTTTCCACCAGGAAACTGTTCAAAACAGTTCATTTCTGTAAAAAACTATGTCGCAGATGTGTTTCAAGTGTTTTCACAACATAGAAGTTAAGACTCATTAAATTTAACTCAACTTCAGTTTTGCCCAATGCAACTCAATAGGGATTTCAAAAGTGAGTTTGAGATGTTGAATTGCACTTTGAAAAACAGTGGGGAAACCATCCAAACAGTTCTTAACCATAAGGGTACTGGGGATTTCATCATTTAGAACTGCTTTTACCAGAGTATTTTGACTTTACACAGCGTTAGAGTTGAAGGTAACCTTATTTCACCATAGCAGTTTCAGGGCCTGAAAATCACTTTGTGTACACATGTGTGACGCCTTGTTTTCCACCAGGAAACTGTTCAAAACAGTTCATTTCTGTAAAAAACTATGTCGCAGATGTGTTTCAAGTGGTTTCACAACATAGAAGTTAAGACTCATTGAGTTTCACTCAACTTCAGTTTTTGCCCAATGCAAGTCAATGGGGATTTCAAAAGTGAGTATGAGATGTTGAAGTGCACTTTGAAAAACAGTTGGGAAACCATCCAAACAGTTCTTAACCATAAGGGTACTGGGGGTTTCATCATTTAGAACTGCCTTTACCAGAGTATTTTGACTTTCAACAGAGTTAGAGTTGAAGGTAACCTGATTCATCATAACACTTTTCAGGACCTGAAAACAACTTTGTGTACACATGTGTGATACCTTGTTTTCCACCAGGAAACTGTTCAAAACAGTTCATTTCTGTAAAAACTATGTCGCAGATGTGTTTCAAGTGGTTTCACAACATAGCAGTTAAGACTCATTGAGTTTCACTCAACTTCAGTTTTGGCCCAATGCAAGTCAATGGGGATTTCAAAAGGTGAGTTTGAGATGTTGAATTGCACTTTGAAAAACAGTTGGGAAACCATCCAAACAGTTCTTAACCATAAGGGTACTGGGGATTTCATCATTTAGAACTGCTTTTACCAGAGTATTTTGACTTTACACAGCGTTAGAGTTGAAGGTAACCTTATTTCAACATAACGCGTTTTAGGGCCTGAAAATAACTTTGTGTACACATGTGTGACGCCTTGTTTTCCACCAGGAAACTGTTCAAAACAGTTCATTTCTGTAAAAACTATGTCGCAGATGTGTTTCAAGTGGTTTCACAACATAGAAGTTAAGACTTATTGAGTTTCACTCAACTTCAGTTTTTGCCCAATGCAAGTCAATGGGGATTTCAAAAGTGAGTTTGAGATGTTGAAGTGCACTTTGAAAACAGTTGGGAAACCATCCAAACAGTTCTTAACCATAAGGGTACTGGGGATTTCATCATTTAGAACTGCCTTTACCAGAGTATTTTGACTTTACACAGAGTTAGAGTTGAAGGTAACCTTATTTCATCATAACACTTTTCAAGGCCTGAAAACAACTTTGTGTACACATGTGTGACGCCTTGTTTTCCACCAGGAAACTGTTCAAAACAGTTCATTTCTGTAAAAAACTATGTCGCAGATGTGTTTTAAGTGGTTTCACAACATAGAAGTTAAGACTCATTAAATTTCACTCAACTTCAGTTTTTGCCCAATGCAAGTTAATGGGGATTTCAAAAGCTGAGTTTGAGATGTTGAATTGCACTTTGAAAAACAGTTGGGAAACCATCCAAACAGTTCTTAACCATAAGGGTACTGGGGATTTCATCATTTAGAACTGCTTTTACCAGAGTATTTTGACTTTCCACAGAGTTAGAGTTGAAGGTAACCTGAATTCACCATAACACGTTTCAGGGCCTGAAAATAACTTTGTGTACACATGTGTGACGCCTTGTTTTCCACCAGGAAACTGTTCAAAACAGTTCATTTCTGTAAAAACTATGTCGCAGATGTGTTTCAAGTGGTTTCACAACATAGAAGTTAAGACTCATTGAGTTTCACTCAACTTCAGTTTTTGTCCATTGCAAGTCAATGGGGATTTCAAAAAGTGAGTTTGAGATGTTGAATTGCACTTTGAAAAACAGTTGGGAAACCATCCAAACAGTTCTTAACCATAAGGGTACTGGGGATTTCATCATTTAGAACTGCTTTTACCAGAGTATTTTGACTTTACACAGCGTTAGAGTTGAAGGTAACCTTATTTCACCATAACGCGTTTCAGGGCCTGAAATTCACTTTGTGTACACATGTGTGACGCCTTGTTTTCCACCAGGAAACTGTTCAAAACAGTTCATTTCTGTAAAAAACTATGTCGCAGATGTGTTTCAAGTGGTTTCACAACATAGAAGTTAAGACTCATTGAGTTTCACTCAACTTCAGTTTTTGTCCAATGAAAGTCAATGGGAATTTCAAAAGTTAGTTTGAGATGTTGAATTGCACTTTGAAAAACAGTTGGGAAACCATCCAAACAGTTCTTAACCATAAGGGTACTGGGGATTTCATCATTTAGAACTGCTTTTACCAGAGTATTTTGACTTTACACAGCGTTAGAGTTGAAGGTAACCTTATTTCACCATAACGCTTTTCAGGGCCTGAAAATAACTTTGTGTACACATGTGTGACGCCTTGTTTTCCACCAGGAAACTGTTCAAAACAGTTCATTTCTGTAAAAACTATGTCGCAGATGTGTTTCAAGTGGTTTCACAACATAGCAGTTAAGACTCATTGAGTTTCACTCAACTTCAGTTTTGGCCCAATGCAAGTCAATAGGAATTTCAAACGTTGAGTTTGAGATGTTGAAGTGCACTTTGAAAAACAGTTGGGAAACCATCCAAACAGTTCTTAACCATAAGGGTACTGGGGATTTCATCATTTAGAACTGCTTTTACCAGAGTATTTTGACTTTACACAGCGTTAGAGTTGAAGGTAACCTTATTTCACCATAACGCGTTTCAGGGCCTGAAAATAACTTTGTGTACACATGTGTGACGCCTTGTTTTCCACCAGGAAACTGTTCAAAACAGTTCATTTCTGTAAAAACTATGTCGCAGATGTGTTTCAAGTGGTTTCACAACATAGAAGTTAAGACTCATTGAGTTTCACTCAACTTCAGTTTTTGTCCATTGCAAGTTAATGGGGATTTCAAACGTTGAGTTTGAGATGTTGAAGTGCACTTTGAAAAACAGTTGGAAACCATCCAAACAGTTCTTAACCATAAGGGTACTGGGGATTTCATCATTTAGAACTGCTTTTACCAGAGTATTTTGACTTTACACAGCGTTAGAGTTGAAGGTAACCTTATTTCACCATAACGCGTTTCAGGGCCTGAAATTCACTTTGTGTACACATGTGTGACGCCTTGTTTTCCACCAGGAAACTGTTCAAAACAGTTCATTTCTGTAAAAAACTATGTCGCAGATGTGTTTCAATTGTTTCACAACATAGAAGTTAAGACTCATTAAATTTAACTCAACTTCAGTTTTTGCCCAATGCAACTCAATGGGATTTCAAAAAGTGAGTTTGAGATGTTGAAGTGCACTTTGAAAAACAGTTGGGAAACCATCCAAACAGTTCTTAACCATAAGGGTACTGGGGTTTCATCATTTAGAACTGCTTTTACCAGAGTATTTTGACTTTCCACAGAGTTAGAGTTGAAGGTAACCTTATTTCATCATAACACTTTCAGGGACCTGAAACAACTTTGTGTACACATCTGTGACGGCTTGTTTTACACCAGGAAACTGTTCAAAACAGTTCATTTCTGTAAAAACTATGTCACAGATGTGTTTCAAGTGGTTTCACAACATAGAAGTTAAGACTCATTGAGTTTAACTCAACTTCAGTTTTTGTCCATTGCAAGTTAATAGGGGATTTCAAAAGTGAGTTTGAGATGTTGAAGTGTACTTTGAAAAACAGTGAGGAAACCATCCAAACAGTTCTTAACCATAAGGGTACTGGGGATTTCATCATTTAGAACTGCTTTTACCAGAGTATTTTGACTTTACACAGCGTTAGAGTTGAAGGTAACCTTATTTCACCATAACGTTTCAGGGCCTGAAAATCACTTTGTGTACACATGTGTGACGCCTTGTTTTCCACCAGGAAACTGTTCAAAACAGTTCATTTCTGTAAAAACTATGTCGCAGATGTGTTTCAAGTGGTTTCACAACATAGAAGTTAAGACTCATTGAGTTTCACTCAACTTCAGTTTTGTCCAATGCAAGTCAATGGGAATTTCAAAAGTGAGTTTAAGATGTGAAGTGCACTTTGAAAAACAGTTGGGAAACCATCCAAACAGTTCTTAACCATAAGGGTACTGGGGATTTCATCATTTAGAACTGCTTTTACCAGAGTATTTTGACTTTACACAGAGTTAGAGTTGAAGGTAACCTGAATTCACCATAAGCGCCTTTCAAGGCCTGAAAATCACTTTGTGTACACATGTGTGACGCCTTGTTTTCCACCAGGAAACTGTTCAAAACAGTTCATTTCTGTAAAAAACTATGTCGCAGATGTGTTTCAAGTGGTTTCACAACATAGAAGTTAAGACTCATTGAGTTTCACTCAACTTCAGTTTTGTACCAATGCAAGTCAATGTGGATTTCAAAAGTGAGTTTGAGATGTTGAAGTGCACTTTGAAAAACAGTTGGGAAACCATCCAAACAGTTCTTAACCATAAGGGTACTGGGGATTTCATCATTTAGAACTGCTTTTACCAGAGTATTTTGACTTTACAGCGTTAGAGTTGAAGGTAACCTTATTTCACCATAAGCAGCTTTTCAGGGCCTGAAAATCACTTTGTGTACACATGTGTGACGCCTTGTTTTCCACCAGGAAACTGTTCAAAACAGTTCATTTCTGTAAAAAACTATGTCGCAGATGTGTTTCAAGTGGTTTCACAACATAGAAGTTAAGACTCATTGAATTTCAACTCAGCTTCAGTTTTTTCCCAATGCAAGTCAATAGGATTTCAAAAGTGAGTTTGAGATGTTGAAGTGCACTTTGAAAAACAGTTGGGAAACCATCGAAACAGTTCTTAACCATAAGGGTACTGGGGATTTCATCATTTAGAACTGCTTTTACCAGAGTATTTTGACTTTACACAGCGTTAGAGTTGAAGGTAACCTTATTTCACCATAACGCGTTTCAGGGCCTGAAAACAACTTTGTGTACACATGTGTGACGCCTTGTTTTCCACCAGGAAACTGTTCAAAACAGTTCATTTCTGTAAAAAACTATGTCACAGATGTGTTTCAAGTGGTTTCACAACATAGAAGTTAAGACTCATTGAGTTTCACTCAACTTCAGTTTTTTGTCCATTGCAAGTTAATGGGGTTTTCAAAAGTGAGTTTAAGATGTGAAGTGCACTATGAAAAACAGTTGGGGAAACCATCCAAACAGTTCTTAACCATAAGGGTACTGGGGTTTCATCATTTAGAACTGTTTTTACCAGTTTATTTTGACTTTACACAGCGTTAGAGTTGAAGGTAACCTGATTTCACCATAACACTTTTCAAGGCCTGAATTCACTTTGTGTACACATGTGTGACGCCTTGTTTTCCACCAGGAAACTGTTCAAAACAGTTCATTTCTGTAAAAAACTATGACGCAGATGTGTTTCAAGTGGTTTCACAACATAGAAGTTAAGACTCATTAAATTTAACTCAACTTCAGTTTTTGCCCAATGCAACTCAATAGGATTTTCAAAAGCTGAGTTTGAGATGTTGAATTGCACTTTGAAAAACAGTTGGGAAACCATCAAACAGTTCTTAACCATAAGGGTACTGGGGATTTCATCATTTAGAACTGCTTTTACCAGAGTATTTTGACTTTACACAGCGTTAGAGTTGAAGGTAACCTTATTTCACCATAACAGCTTTTCAGGGCCTGAAAATAACTTTGTGTACACATGTGTGACGCCTTGTTTTCCACCAGGAAACTGTTCAAAACAGTTCATTTCTGTAAAAAACTATGTCGCAGATGTGTTTCAAGTGGTTTCACAACATAGAAGTTAAGACTCATTGAGTTTCACTCAACTTCAGTTTTGTCCATTGCAAGTTAATGGGGATTTCAAAAGTGAGTTTAAGATGTGAAGTGCACTTTGAAAAACAGTTGGGAAACCATCAAACAGTTCTTAACCATAAGGGTACTGGGGATTTCATCATTTAGAACTGTTTTTACCAGAGTATTTTGACTTTACACAGCGTTAGAGTTGAAGGTAACCTTATTTCACCATAATGCGTTTCAGGGCCTGAAATTCACTTTGTGTACACATGTGTGACGCCTTGTTTTCCACCAGGAAACTGTTCAAAACAGTTCATTTCTGTAAAAAACTATGTCGCAGATGTGTTTCAAGTGGTTTCACAACATAGAAGTTAAGACTCATTAAGTTTAACTCAACTTCAGTTTTGTCCAATGCAAGTCAATGGGGATTTCAAAAGGTGAGTTTGAGATGTTGAATTGCACTTTGAAAAACAGTTGGGAAACCATCCAAACAGTTCTTAACCATAAGGGTACTGGGGATTTCATCGTTTAGAACTGCTTTTACCAGAGTATTTTGACTTTACACAGCGTTAGAGTTGAAGGTAACCTGAATTCACCATAGCAGCGTTTCAAGACCTGAAAACAACTTTGTGTACACATGTGTTTGTTTTCCACCAGGAAACTGTTCAAAACAGTTCATTTCTGTAAAAAACTATGTCGCAGAAGTGTTTCAAGTGGTTTCACAACATAGAAGTTAAGACTCATTGAGTTTCACTCAACTTCAGTTTTGTCCAATGCAAGTTAATGGGATTTCAAAAAGTGAGTTTAAGATGTTGAAGTGCACTTTGAAAAACAGTTGGGAAACCATCAAACAGTTCTTAACCATAAGGGTACTGGGGATTTCATCATTTAGAACTGCTTTTACCAGAGTATTTTGACTTTACACAGCGTTAGAGTTGAAGGTAACCTGAATTCATCATAACACTTTTCAGGGCCTGAAATTCACTTTGTGTACACATGTGTGACGCCTTGTTTTCCACCAGGAAACTGTTCAAAACAGTTCATTTCTGTAAAAACTATGTCGCAGATGTGTTTCAAGTGGTTTCACAACATAGAAGTTAAGACTCATTAAATTTAACTCAACTTCAGTTTTTGCCCAATGCAACTCTATAGGATTTTCAAAAGCTGAGTTTGAAGATGTTGAATGCACTTTGAAAAACAGTTGGGAAACCATCCAAACAGTTCTTAACCATAAGGGTACTGGGGATTTCATCATTTAGAACTGCTTTTACCAGAGTATTTTGACTTTACACAGCGTTAGAGTTGAAGGAAACCTTAT